>NC_052338.1:33392445-33454945 GCF_016432855.1 Salvelinus namaycush
CCTGGTTCTTTTCCCTGTTACCTGGTTCTTTTCCCTGGTACTTTTCCCTGGTACCTGGTTCTTTTCCCTGGTACTTTTCTCTGGGTAGCCTACTTTTCTACAGTAAAATTTAAATGAACTTTAATCAACACAGTAGAAATATGATGGTTGTGCATCGTTTTGGGGATAAAGACCTTTCGTTGTTAGCACATTTAGCCTACTTGTGAAGCAGCCAGCCTAATAGCGTTGCACTTCTGTTGTCGTCTTGATGAAAAGCAACCTATTTTCTGCCGAGTGTGTTGAACTAAAGTATTTTCTGTGAAGGAGAACTATATTTCCCTGTTCCTGATCACTGTTGAGTTGACTTTCAATATGAAACGCAGGTGAAATGGTTTAAAATGCAGATTTTTTTTTGATTGTCTTGTGTTTTTGAGAAATGCAGATTTCTGACCTCAAAGTATTTGGTGTTTGTGAAACCCTGTGCCTTTTTGTGTGTGTGTGTGTGTGTGTGTGTGTGTGTGTGTGTGTGTGTGTGTGTGTGTGTGTGTGTGTGTGTGTGTGTGTGTGTGTGTGTGTGTGTGTTGCAGAGTGAGATGGTACGGGAGTTGGACGGTCACGTGTTGAAGTGTGTGAAGGATCAGAACGGCAATCACGTGGTGCAGAAGTGTATTGAGTGTGTTCAGCCCCACGCATTACACTTCATCATCGACGCCTTCAAGGGACAGGTGGGTGACATGCGCACACACACACACACACACACACACACACACACACACATCATCGACGCCTTCAAGGGACAGGTGGGTGACATGCGCGTGCACACACACACACACACACACACCCACATCATCGACGCCTTCAAGGGACAGGTGGGTGACATGCGCGCACACACACACACACACACACACACACACATCATCGCCTTCAAGGGACAGGCGTGTGACGCGTTCGCACACACACATCATCATCGCCCACAGGGGACAGGTGGGTCACCATGGTAACGGCAACAGCAGCCCAGCGGCAGCTATCTTTTATCCACTGACTAAATGTCAAAATTAACATAAAGTGCGTGTGTGTGTGTTTTTAAAGAGAATATTGAGCCTGTGCTTCGACTGCTTGAGAGACGACTAATGCACTCTGTTGTTTATATAACACGCACAGATTGTCTGTATATCAGTCAAATTTGATTGGGCTCTTGGATTTTACAATGGTACCAATTTCCACTTACACTGCTCAAAAAAATAAAGGGAACACTTAAACAACACAATGTAACTTCAAGTCAATCACACTTCTGTGAAATCAAACTGTCCACTTAGGAAGCAACACTGATTGACAATACATTTCACATGCTGTTGTGCAAATGGAATAGACAAAAGGTGGAAATTATAGGCAATTAGCAAGACACCCCCAATAAAGGAGTGGTTCTGCAGGTGTTGACCACAGACCACTTCTCAGTTCCTATGCTTCCTGGCTGATGTTTTGGTCACTTTTGAATGCTGGCGGTGCTTTCACTCTAGTGGTAGCATGAGACGGAGTCTACAACCCACACAAGTGGCTCAGGTAGTGCAGTTCATCCAGGATGGCACATCAATGCGAGCTGTGGCAAGAAGGTTTGCTGTGTCTGTCAGCGTAGTGTCCAGAGCATGGAGGCGCTACCAGGAGACAGGCCAGTACATCAGGAGACAGGCCAGTTTTTTGAGCAGTGTATGTTTGCCCTGTATTTTTCATTCCTACCCATCAGATAGTCAGTTGTGTAAATGAAGGTGATTGTTTGTCTAGTTGGTTCAATAGGTCATCAGGGCTTTCATCGGTCTTTCACTGGTGTGTGTGTGAATGAGTGAACAAAGATTTGAAGGTGTAGGTGTCTGTGTGTATAACGTGTGTGTGTGTGTGTGTGAAGGAGTGAACAAAGATTTGAAGGTGTAGGTGTCTGTGTGTATAACGTGTGTGTGTGTGTGTGTGTGAGAATGAGTGAACAAAGATTTAAAGGTGTAGGTGTGTGTGTATAACGTGTGTGTGTGTGTGTGTGTGAGAATGAGTGAACAAAGATTTAAACGTGTAGGTGTGTGTGTATAACGTGTGTGTGTGTCTGCAGGTGTTTGTACTCTCCACCCACCCCTACGGTTGTCGAGTGATCCAGCGTATTCTAGAACACTGTCTTCCAGACCAGACCCTGTCCATTCTGGAGGAGCTGCACCAACACACGGAACAGCTGGTGCAGGTAACGACCACCGGTTTCCCCAGACAATTTGTTGCAAAACTGCTGATGTCAAGAGGAGGACATTTGTCATCACACTGACCTTCTGTATTGTGGTTTAGGCTGAAAACGGCTGGAACTTTAGTTGAAACAAGTGTTCCGCCTCGCCAAGTAGCTAACGTTAATGCAGAACTCTGTGTATAGCCGTTTCTCTCTCTCTCTCTGCTAGGACCAGTATGGTAACTACGTGATCCAGCACGTACTAGAACACGGCAGAGCAGAGGACAAGAGTAAGATAGTAGCTGAGATCAGAGGAAACGTACTGGGGCTCAGTCAACACAAGTTTGCCAGGTACACACACACCACACACCACACACACACACACACAGACACACACACACACACACCACACACACCACACACACACACACACACACATACACACACACACACACACACACTTAATCACATTGATTTAAAAAACTTTTTTTTTTATACCTTCGGTTGTTATAAAGTTAGTTAACCTGGCCTAGCAGTGGCTAACCCACCCTCCCTCTCTCTGCAGTAATGTAGTGGAGAAGTGTGTGAGCCATGCGTCTCGTGCGGAGCGGGCCGTGTTGATAGACGAGGTGTGTAGTCTGACTGAGGGGCCCCACAGTGCCTTGTACACCATGATGAAGGACCAGTACGCCAATTACGTGGTGCAGAAAATGATTGACGTGGCCGAACCCACACAGAGAAAGATCATCATGCACAAGGTAGGTGTGAAGGGGTTTGAGCGACTGGTGTGAAGGGGTTTGAGCGACTGGTGTGAAGGGGTTTGAGCGACTGGTGTGAAGGGGTTTGAGCGACTGGTGTGAAGGGGTTTGAGCGACTGGTGTGAAGGGGTTTGAGCGACTGGTGTGAAGGGGTTTGAGCGACTGGTGTGAAGGGGTTTGAGCGACTGGTGTGAAGGGGTTTGAGCGACTGGTGTGAAGGGGTTTGAGCGACTGGTGTGAAGGGGTTTATTTGTATTTAACCTTTATTTTAACAGGAAAGACATAGACTTAGCTATCTTTTACAATTGCTCCCTGTATGATACAACATATTATACCCAAACTACACTGAACAAAAATATAGACGCAGTGTTGGTCCCATGTTTCATGACCGGAATTAAAAAATCCCCGAAATGTTCCATACGCACAAAAAGCTTATTTCTCTCAAATTTTGTGCAAAAAAATTGTGTATATCTGTTAGTGAGAATTTCTCCTCTGTCAAGGTAATCCTGCCAGGTGTGGCATATCAAGAAGCTGATTAAACAGCATGCTTATTAAAACAGGTGCACCTTGGTGCTGGGGACAATATAAGGCCACTATAAAATGTGCAGTTTTGTCACACAACAATGCCACAGATGTCTCAAGTTTTGAGGGAGCGTGCAATTGGCATGCTGACTGCAGGAATGTCCACCAGAGCTGTTGACAGAGAATTTAATGTTAATTTCTCTACCATAAACTGCCTCCAATGTAGTTTTGGACAATTTGTTCTTAACTGACTTGCCTAGTTAAATAAAAAAATAAAGTGGTTGCTGTAATGGTGCTGTGCCCAGGCCTAAAACCTGATTGGTTTACATTCAAATGCATTTCTCAGATAAAAAAATGTGCAAAGTTGTACATTTATCAAGCATTCAAGTATCTTAGCTAGACGAGGAAGCCTTGAAATGGGGCGATTCATTATTAAGCACACTATCCTTATGGAGTGGCAGCACGAGCTGATGTCCAGACTTTTGGAATATTTTCTGAATCAACAATGATGGGCGCCGCCCACTTACACAGCCCGGGATCTAATTGGTCAGCCCCTGTAGATTTTATGTTACTAGCAAAAGCATCCAGGACTTATTTTTCTCTAAATAAGCCTAAAAGAAATGCTTTGACTATCATTTCTCTGATCATTAAGCAAGTCTCCCCCTATCAGCATCCAGCCCAATAGCATTATGAATAGACTTAGAAGTTCTTTCAAAGAGAGAGCACGCTGAAATAAAATGGTGACTTAAATGCATCAATGATGCCATTTTTCCCTGTAAAATGAGGCCAGTGTCTGAATTGATTTGTTGTGGCAGAGAGGAGGAAGTAGAACCCTTCAGGGATTTGACCGTTTTCCTGAATTAACCAGGTTCCCATTTACAGTCATTTACATAATGAAGATTTAGCCTTTCAGATTTGTCTAACACAATGATTCCTCAGTTTGCTTCAAAGCTTGCCAGACCGGGCGTAAGCCCGTGTTCCTGGCCTTGACCCAAGCAGCATCTGTTTTATGAATGACTTCTGATAATTCCAGAGTGTAGCAGACATTCAATCTATATTTTAACCCTTGATTTGTTTGAAGGGAGCATGAGTTTGTGTGTGAGAGATGGTACTTATTTCTCTGTCTGTCTGGCCATCCTTCCCCCTCAGATCCGGCCCCACATCTCCACTCTGAGGAAGTATACGTATGGAAAACACATCCTGGCCAAGCTGGAGAAATACTACATGAAGAATGGAGTGGACCTGGGGCCTCTCTGTGGCCCTCCCAACGGCATCATGTAAACTTACCACCCTTTTCAACACTCTTAACTCTTGAGGACAAGACGGACCAACGGGAACGTCGGACGTGCTCAGTAGATCACCGGCTGGGTTGGTTGAGGAACGGTGGTGATTCAACATGTAGGACAGCCACCCTCTGTGTACAGCTGACGTTGTATTGGAATGTCATGTCTTTTATACCATAACCCCTAGCCTATACCCTACATGAAAAATGACATGTTAACTACTACCCACACACAACCCATTATTTCCTACCACCCGATGGTCTAAACCCTATACCCCCCCTCTTATCCCCTCCTAATGAGATCATGTAAACTGCTGTCCCCCCCCCCCCCCCCCCCCCCAATGACATCATGTTAGAACCCTCTTTGCCTACTCCAAACCCACCTCCCTTTCCCTTCCCACTCGTATCGCCATGGTAACCCATTGGTATGAGCCTGTGTCTAAACAGGAAGCCTTGGTTAGTTTTAGCCCGTCCCCCAACCAAGCCCTACCCTGCTGCAGGGAGGAGGCAGGGGAGTGAGGGGGAGGTGAGATGTGTCCCCACCCTTCGTTCCTTCTCTCTGTTCTTGTTTTTCTTTATTTGTCTTTTGGATAAACTAGAATCATTTCATTTTTTTTTTTGCTACTGCCGTGGCATTCACAGTTCTGTGTCGTATCGCTAGTATGGGATGGAACGTATTTAATTTGACTGCCTACGTCACCAAATCATAGTCCCATACACAAACACACAAGCCATGTGCTTACCAGCAGATTATTTAACATGGGAGGTTAGTTTCCAGTCCTGCTTCCATATATATATATATATATATATATATATATTTAGTGTGTATACTTGGTGTAGACCTTTGCATATATATAAATATAAAAGACTTTGTAGTTTTTCTGGTTTTTGATGTTGACTATCTATAATGTATCCTAGTAGTGAACACATTTCTGACTGTATAATTGTACATTTGTAAACCCTTGTAATGTAAAAGTGATTTTACCACCCTTTTTGGTATCAGGCGATATATATATATATAAAAAACAAAAACGTTAAAAAAAAAAAACTCTTAAACTCTTGTGCATTTCAGTGTATATTCTTACCTCCTTGGTTGTGATATATGAGTTGTTGTATATTGTAAATTGTAATATCAAATGTTTGTTTTGAAAATACCTTTCTATACTGCGTAGTACTTGTACAAAGCCCCCCCCCTCCCACCCCCCCCTCACTCTCTGGTTTTACATTTTACTCACTGCTTAAACAGAACTCACCACCTCCTCCCCAACCCCCGAACTACACTGCAAACGTTCCCTGTCCGTTTACTATACGTCCATTATCCACAGTTAACACTGAAATCAACGAGACGTGGTACACCAACATGTCAGTAGTGAAGCGACTCTTTTTTTTTACACTTAAGTCTATTTAAATTACAGAGAGAGAGAGAGAGAGACATGGCATCTGACTGAAGCAGAAACAACTGACAGTGGCTTTGGGTTTCTTCCTGTGCTGTAGCAGGCAAAACATTACAGAACACACGTGAGATGTTTGCAGTGTAGTTTGGGGGTTGTAACCGCCACCACAGGACACACTGTTAGCAGTCTGCTTTAACTTGGAAGCTGTGTGTTTGTTTTTGTATTTTTAGATATTTTATAGGGATGCTTTGCCCTTGTCTAAGGTTAGTGGATGGGGTGAGGGGTTTTGAGTTTAAAGGTTGACTCGGTGATATGACGTCATACACACCGGGGCGACTTCCCGGGCTTGCAAACATCAACAACGGCCTATTTCAAATCTGCCAAGACTACCGCTATTGGTTCTTCTCTTGAGGCATGACGCCCACATTGAGAAGAGCCGTCAGTGGTGGTCTTGGGACATAATATATGAATTGTGTTGTTACTGATGTCTGGAAGCAGGAAGTAGCTCCCACTGTGTACTATGTCATATGGCTGAGTCTACCTCGAATCTGCTCTCTCAGGGTACAGTGAAACCATGGGTCGAACAAAAGACGGCAGCAGCGTGGTATGCTTTCTTTTGTTGTTTTTTTGTACCTAAATAATAGTCCTGTAAAAGTGATGTATCATAATGTTCCCCGGTAAAGGCCGGGCGTCGCCTGTCTCGCCGTCCGTAACCAGGACTATTGTGGCGGCGGTGGGCAGCGGCATGTGTATCTGAATAGGAGCACCGTCTGTGACCATAATGTGTATAGTTCTAACAGAAACCTGTGTGTGTGCTTGTTGCCTGGGCAACTATTTTTTTTGTATCTCCTGTTGTAGATTGTCTCTCTAAACAATGATGTGTGATTATTTTTATTTTGAAACAAAACTGAACAAAAAAAAAACAACTGTCGTTTTTGGAGTGTTTTGTTTGTCTTTGATTTGTGTTGGGTAACACACAGAATAGTGGGTTTTGATAATCATCCTCACTACATCTGAGAATGCAGAATCACTTATCCTACTAGTACTGATTTTAAGCTGATAACTGCTTTACTGAGGAAAGATTTACACCAGGGTTTCTCAAACTCGGTCCCCCCAGAAGAACGTTTAGTTATTTTGCCCTAGCATAACACAGCTGATTTTAATTAAATAACCAACTCGTCAAGCTTTGATTATTTGAATCTGCTGTGTAGTGCTACGGCAAAATCCAAAACATGCACCTTGGGGTGGCCCCCAGGAACAAGTTTGGGGTGGCCCCCAGGAACAAGTTTGGGGAAACCCTGATTTACACAGTGATTGTGATATGCAGTTGCCAGCTGGTGACATTAGGCTGATTCATTAGGCTGATTCATTAGCTCAAATGATTGATTTGATCATTTAAGAGTTTATTTGACATTTTAACTCGGCAAGTCAGTTAAGAACAAATTCTTATTTACAATGACAGCCTAGGAACTCAGTGGGCAAGACTGCCTTGTTCAGGGGCAGAACGACAGATTTTAACCTTGTCAGCTCGGGGATTCGATCTTGCAACCTTACGGTTACTAGTCAAAAGCTCTAACCACTAGGCTACCCTGCAGAGTGATTTGATTAGCTGATCATGATAAAAACAGATCTGACTATAGAATAGTTGAATTTTATTGTCCTCCAAGAAGGGAATCTGTTGGGAGGGTTTTCAGACTGGTAGGCCTATATGGCTGCGTTTACACAGGCAGCCCAATTCTGATCTTTTGCCCAATTATAAAAAACACCAACAATACCAGACTTGATGAGGCTACTTTGTATTCAGGTAAGGGAATCTGGAAATACTTTTTATAGGCCTAATTGTGGTGTTTTTTAAAATAGGCCTACTTTTAAGTTCCATTTTAAATTGGCCATTTGTACAAGTATTTGGTAAATATTTAACCAAACTATTAAATCAAAAGGCATTCCTGTAGAAAATCTGTTGATTTATTAGTGTTGTTTCAATAGAAAGTGTCCTGTGCTTCCTGTCCTCCCCTGTTCTGTATTCAAAGGACAGGTGAGACAAAATGGCTGGAGACGGGGAGGTCTCATGGGAACGTGCCCTCACATTCCCAATAAGCCTAATAATGAAATGTTAATGTCAGTTCCCACACTATGATGAAATGGGAAAAGAGGTCAGTCTGGGTCATTATTCAAAGGTACAGTATAGGCAACATAGAAAAACGTATATATATACACATCGCTATTGATTTACCTTCCTTCATTGGGCAAATTCAAACTGTTGAACGTTTAAAAAAATGGTCTAGGCTACTGAACTCGAGCCAGTTTTGACAAGAATTAGTTGATATGTTGGTGTGAAAGTCCTCTGACTCGGGTTATTATTGTTCGGTTGGAAAACGGGGCCAGTAGCCGGATGGTCTGGGGGTCTTGGGCACACCCGAGACCCAGTGAACACAGACACGCCCCCTATAACCGACTGGCGCTGCGTCCAATGTCCCCTGCAGTGTGGAATGTGCCCTACCTCGGCCCCGGTTGCGGTTTCGTTGGGAGGTGTGTGTGTCAGGGGCGGTGATGGAACAGCCTGAGGGTGCCTATTCGGGGCTGCAGGGGGCATCCTCGCCTCGCCCACCAGAGGAGACCCCCCCCCCCCCCCCCCCCACCAATACACACACACAACCTCCTGCCAGACTGACTCTCTCAGGCTCGTCCCTAGTTACCACAGCCACAAAGTCATGAACCCCGCCTATTTCTACAGTTGCTCTTAAATTAGTTATTTTAAACATCACCACACTGCGAACCTTATGCCGAACCCTAACCTTAAATTAAGGCCAAAAAGCTCATTTTTGTTTTCATGCAGTTTTACGATATTGACAATTTTTACTTTGTGGCTGGGGTAACTATAGTGAAAACCCTCTCCCAGGCCGACGCGCGTAGTCAAACGGATCATCAGAGAGCAGAGGGCTGGCGTCTCCTGGTAGTAAATCTATCAGGTCTCGAGCACATAAAGTCCAAAAGAGGGGGACTAAAGAAAATAAAGAGAAAAGGGGCTCCCATCGTTTTAAACCTGGTTCCATTACCAGAGAGGACACACGCGGGTTTAGCGTTTTACCGAGACGGATTAATAAAACGCCAGACGGATGTTCGCGAGGAGGGGTGGTCCGCTCTGAAGTTGGAGACTACTGCCTACCGAATACGGAGAGAGGAGAGAAGCGCTTTTGTTTTTCCCGTGAAGGCTAGCGCCCCCCGGCCACAGCATGAAGCTGCCGCCTTGTTTCATGGCGCTCATCGCGGCGCTGCTCGCTCACTCCGCGCTGGTAAGGGCACGAGACTGCCGGGTCCTTTGTGTATTCTATTGAAGTATTGTTCAATTTCTACCAATGAATCACTTCGATGGACTGGGAAAACCGGAATCTAGGTTTCCATAGCATAGGGTATTGATAGGCTATGACTTTGACATCTGTGTTGCTCGTGGTTAATAAGGTAGCAGTGTGTGTGTGTGTGCGTGTGTGTGTGTGTGTGCGCGCTGCTCTGTGGTCTATGGGGGCATAGTGGTCGGTAGTAAATCTTGGACTCGACCCATATTTGGTCGCGAGCCGCCCGTGACTCCCGTGTCTCTCCCGGGTCTTTGTGTCTCAGAGACTGGGGGTCCGTTCTGATTGAGGTTATTATGGGCTGTTCTGTGAACTGCTCTTGTGGCGTCTGCTTCGCTAACTCGCATCCATCCCCCGGTAATTCAGCTCGAGCATTTTTAGGCTCCTGCGGTAGGGTTTCGATTGGTTTCCCTGTGTATATGTACGGGTGTGGGTGTCTCTCAGATACTGAGGTGAGGGCCGGCCTGGAGTAAACGGGGGCCTGTCCGTTGAGGATGGGTGAGAGACCCCGGGGCTTCTCCGGTAACCGGAGGGTGTGAAGAAGGGGTGGGGTAGTGGAAACGCCATGCGGTGCGCGATGGATGGGAATGATGTCATCGGGAATCGCGAGGAAGCAAACTGTTAGGAATGCGTGAGTCTCTTGGAACCAACCGGTGCTTCATGCGCATCCAACACCCCCTCACCAGCCCGTGCTAATTTATCCTCCATACCGGAAGAGATCGTTGTGGTCTTAGTAGGATAGCACAAGTCGTCATATAGCCCACAGTCCATCTTGGATGCAAAAGTGCTATTGTCTTAAAATGGTAAAACACATAATTGCCTAAAAATACCCATTCTGTAGCTTTACCTCCTGTTGTCTATGTGGTCAGATTTGCTGGGGTATAGAGGTCAAACAGGGCAAAGGTTGCTGGATCGAATCCCTGAGCTGAAAGGGTAAACATCTGTCATTCTGCCCCTGAACAAGGCAGTTAAACCCACTGTTCCTAGGCTGTCATTGAAAATAAGAATTTGTTCTGAATTGACTTGCCTATTTAAATAAAGTTAAATAAAAACAATGTTTAACTTCACTGTTTTGAGAAGGAGAGAGGAAGAAATTGAGATTCTCCAACAGGCACATACTAGGTCAGTTGGTGCTGTTGGCTGCCAAAGATCTGCCTCCCTCTAATCTGACCCTGATGACACACACACACACACACACACACACACACACACACACACACACACACACACACACACACACACACACACAAACACACACACACACACACACACACACACACACACACACACACACACACACAGAGAGAGTCATAGAAAACCGCACAGATGGAGGCAGGTGTGTGTCTCATTCTGGCACAGGTAACATCACACACACATCAGTGGTCTCCGGAATGCTCAGTAACCCCAGACAGCCCTGCCCTGGGGACACTGACATACACACTTCAAAAGGCACTCACACACAGATTGGCATACTTGCTCAGATCTTTTGCTGCCTCCAGTGACTGACGGGTCGTGTGTGTGTCCTGGTTCAATCCTCAGTGCATGGTCTGCGTTGGGATTTATTTCCTATGATATGAGGCTGTGATTTCATTTCCTGCCGTGTAAGTTTAGATGATGCCTGATTTTCCCACATACATCTGCTGCATCCCACAGAGACTCTCTCTCTGTGTGTGTGTGTGTGTGTGTGTGTACGCCTATCTATTCGTACCAGGGTTTTAGATGAAGCCTGATTTTCCCACAGATACTCTGTGTGTGTGTGTGTGTGTGCGTGTGTGTGTGTGTGTGTGTGTGTGTGTGTGTGTGTGTGTGTGTGTGTGTGTGTGTGTGTGTGTGTCTGCCAGGGTTTGTGAGCTAGCTTTTTTGTGGCGTGTATGAAACGAGAGAGTACTTTTATGGTGTGTGTGTGTGACAGAGAGAGAGAGAGAGAGAGAGAGAGAAGTTCTGAGTTTTTGAGGATCATGTTTGGTTCGGGGAATGAATCAGTTTCTTGTGCCTGAAATAGTAGACAAAGCCCCCCATAGAGAGCAAAGGAGCGAGGAGAAAATAATGAGAGAGAGGGGGGGATAGAGAGAGTGTGTGGAATGTCAGAGGCAATTTGACACAGGAAGTGGGTCCTTCTCACTCTTTTAAGGGCGGTCTCTCTATCTATATTCAAATTCAATTTAAGGAGCTTTATTATCATGGGAAACATATGCTAACATTGCCAAAGCAAGTGAAGTAGATAATAAACAATAAAAAATTAACAGTAAACATTACACTCACAGAAGTTCCAAAAGAATAAAGACAATTCAAATGTCATTGTGTATATATACAGTGTTGTAATGATGTGCAAATAGTTAAAGTACAAAAGGGAAAATAAAAAAACATAAATATTGGTTGTATTTACAATGGTGTTTGTTCTTCACTGGTTGCTCTTTTCTTGTGGCAACAGGTCACAAATCTTGCTTGCTGTGATATCTGTCTCTCTCTCTCTCTCTCTCTGTCTCTGTGTCTCTCTCTCCTCTCAATTCAATTCAATTCAAGGGGCTTTATTGGTATGGAAAACATGTGCAAAATGTCCCCAGTTCTTGACAAGTCCTCACGAACAACTACAGGCCCATCTAAATGTGCCCTACTTATTCAAGCCTTTCTTCAGAAATATGCCATGTTTGAGGCCTGGCGTTTCCTACATCCTACAGATAGACAGTATTCCTTTTATTCTCATGTTCATCAAACATACTCCCGGATTGATTACTTCTTTTTGGACAAAAAACTTCTGCCTAACCTTCGGCGGTGTACTTACGAGAGTATTGTTATTTCTGACCATTCACCATTAGTGCTTGAGCTAGAGTTTCCCCAGCGACCTCCTATGTGTTATCAATGGCGTCTTAACCCCATTTTACTCTCAGATAAGGAGTTTGTCAATTTCATTTCTTCTGAAATCACCTTATTCCTAGAAACTAATTCAACACCAGGTATGTCCTGCTCTACCATATGGGAGTCTCTCAAAGCATACCTACGTGGCCAAATTATTTCTTATACAGCCAACCAAAACAGAGTTCGCTCTCAGCGACTTCGGGACCTGAGCGAATCCATAGCCACATTGGATGAGAAGTATGCTACGGTTCCTTCCTCTGATCTGCATAAAGAGCGCCAACTACTCCAATCTGAATTTGATGAGCTTTCTACCAGGCAAGCTGAACAGTTACTCTTGCGAGCTCGGTACAGAGTGTATGAACAAGGCGACAAGGCCAGTAAACTCCTTGCACATCAGATCCGTAAATCTGAGGCCTCACGTTTAATCCCACAAATAAGGACCCCGTCTGGTGCCACCACAGTTATACATAAAGAGATCAATGATCAATTCAAACAATTTTACTCTGCGCTATACACCTCTGAATCCCCTCAAGACCCTTTGCTGATTGATTCCTTCTTTAATGGCCTGAATATGCCTTCAATTGATACAGACACCCATGACTGTCTAGAAGAAGAATTTACACCTGAGGAGATTGCAACAGCAGTGTCCGCAATGAAAAGTGGTAAATCACCGGGTCCGGATGGTTTTCCAACCGAATTTTACAGGACGTTTTCTGGTCTGCTTTGCCCATTCTTGTCTCGACTATTTGCAGAGTGCCTTAATACCTCAAAGCTACCGCCTAGTCTTTATCAGGCTTCAATTTCATTACTATTAAAGAAAAACAAAGACCCCCTGGAATGTGGATCCTATCGCCCAATCTCGCTTTTAAACTGTGATTACAAAATCCTAGCCAAGCTTTTAGCCATCCGTATGGAAGGCTCGCTGCATCAAGTAATACACTCTGACCAGACTGGCTTTGTGAGAAATAGGCATTTGTTTTTCAATATTAGGCGCCTTATGAACATACTGTACTCCCCAGCGTCGGAGGACCCAGAGGTGGTGGTCTCACTTGATGCAGAAAAAGCGTTTGACCGCGTTGAGTGGGATTACCTAATAGCTACCCTTTTATAGATTTGGCTTTGGCCCCAAATTCATTGCGTGGATAAAGATTCTTTATTTTTCCCCCATGGCTTCGGTACAGACTAACAACTTGTCCTCTGACTATTTTCCCTTGCACCGCGGATCCAGACAGGGCTGTCCACTCTCCCCCTTGTTGTTTGCTTTGGCAATCGAACCTCTCGCCATTGCACTACGCTCTAATGATGCCATTCAAGGAATAATCAGGACGGGCTCAGAGCAGAAAGTCTCGCTATATGCGGATGACCTCCTTTTGTTTATCTCTAACCCTGATACCTCAATGCCACGCGCCTTATCTGTTCTTAAAAGGTTTGGATCAATCTCAGGGTACAAGCTGAACCTAGGCAAGAGTGAGCTTTTTCCTGTAAACAAGGCTGCTTTAAAGTGCTCTTTTACAAGTTCTCAGTTTAGGATTGTCCGGGATCAATTCACCTACTTGGGAGTTAAAGTGACAAGGAAATATTCAAATCTGTTTCAGGAAAACTTGGTTGCTCTAGCAGACAGTTTGAAACAATCTTTTACTTTTTGGAATTCGCTACCTCTTTCTCTTATCGGAAGGATTAATGTCATTAAAATGAGTGTGTTGCCCAAATTTCTGTATTTATTTCAATGTTTACCCATTTTTATTCCAAAATCTTTTTTTATTTCACTGGATCAAACATTCATGCATTTTATTTGGGATGGCAAGGTACCACAGATTGGTAGAAAACATTTACAGAAGCCTAAGTCATTGGGGGGTTTAGCTCTACCAAATTTTCAGACATACTATTGGGCTGCAAATTTCAGAGCCCTTCTGTACTGGCTGCAGACTGATCCTACTGGCCCTAGACCACTCTGGGTCCAGATGGAGTATGAATCGTGTAAACCTGCTGCACTTTCTTCTGTGTTGTGCTCGTCTCTCCCAGTGTCCCTAGGCAAAAGGTGTGTCAACCCAATTGTAAAGCAGTCCCTTAAAATTTGGAATCAGTTCCGTTTAGCCTTTGGCCTCCGAGGCTTTTCTCTATCAGGCCCAATCAATCAGAACATTTTATTTCCTCCATCTTTGAATGATGGGGCTTTTGGCATCTGGCACTCACTAGGCCTCTCCTCACTAGCCCAATTATTCTTTGATGATACATTTGCCTCTTTTGCTCAGCTACAGGAAAGGTTCAACCTCCCCCAATCCCACTTTTTCCGCTATCTCCAGACTAGGAACTTTGTCAGAGCTAACACACCTGAATTTCCCCATAGGCCTGCGAATACAGCCATAGAGAGCATCCTGGAGCTGAACAAGCTTCCTAGGGGCGCAATTTCAGATGTATATGCAATCATTCATGACTTACAGAACCCTTCTTTGGTGCCTTTAAAGACTCGATGGGAAAAGGATTTGGGGGAGGAACTTGGGGAAGACACCTGGGAATCTGTGCTGCGCAGGGTGCATTCGTCCTCTTTTAGCACTAGACACAGCCTCATTCAATTCAAGGTGGTTCACCGTATCCACTGGTCTGGGGCCAGACTTGGAAGAATATTCTCTGATTTTGATCCTACCTGTGTCAGATGTAAAATTGAACCAACCACACTGTTGCATATGTTCTGGGGCTGTCATAAACTGTCAGGTTTCTGGGAATTAATATTTAAATGTTTCTCTGATATATATATAACACTGTTATAGATCCCTCTCCCCTTACAGCCCTTTTTGGAGTACTGCCCATAGGTACCCCCCTGTCAAGAATCCAGTCGGACACTGTTGCTTATACAACTCTTTTAGCTAGACGGCTAATACTACAGAACTGGAAGATGGCAGCTCCCCCATCTTATAAATATTGGGTGAGAGATGTGTTGTGCTCTCTGAAACTAGAAAAAATTAAATTCAATTCACGTGGGAACCCCAAACTGTTTAATGAGGCTTGGGCTCCATTCCGGTCTTACTTTAAACAGTCCATCCTCTGATGGCATTCCTATTAAAACCAAAATAAGTCTGTATTTGACCCCCCTGTGACTTGGGGGTTGGATGAGCATTTCTCTGTGTTTTTTCTGGGGTGGTGGTGGGGGGCATTAAGGTTGATGTGCTTATTGATTGTGACCTGCGGATGCCTTGTTCATCTTGCCCGGGCAGAGACTAAGGTGTGAGCTTGGTTTTCCCAGTTATTTTTATTTTTAAATTTTGTTCACGCCCACATAAAATTATTATTATTCATTTTTTATTTTAAAGCATTGTAAACTTTTTATTGTTGGTCCAGTGGATGGTTGGTCTGTGGCCTTGACTGTCTGTGAGTGGTTGCATTTCTCCACCCCATCCCTTGACTGTTTACAGGAACAATGGTGAGGTGTTTGCTCTGTCCCTATACTATAGATTGCCCTTTAGCCTTTGTAGCCTTCTGCCTGGTGTGTTTAACTTGTCTAAAGTATGGTATCTTTAAAGCCATTTTTTATTTATTTTTTAATTTTATTTTTTAATGTATTATTTGTATTTTTTCTAGTTGAGTATATTATTTATATTGCTTTGTCTTGTCTGTGTGTGTAAAACTTAATAAACAGAGTTTTCAAATATATACAGTGTTTGCACGACAGACAGACAGACAGACAGACAGACAGACAGACAGACAGACAGACAGACAGACAGACAGACAGACAGGTGTGGACAGACAGACAGACAGACAGACAGACAGACAGACAGACAGACAGACAGACAGACAGACAGACAGACAGACAGACAGACAGACAGACAGACAGACAGATGTGGACAGATATCAGAACTCCCATATATAGGTGTATAATAATAACACCTATACTGCTGGGATTTTCCTCATCACTATACTACACTATGTAGCCTAATATACATTGTTCAGGGTTGGAGTCAGTTACACTGCAGTAATAGGAAATGAAACATCTCTCAGTTCATATTTGGAGCTCTGTTATACCATACAGTAGGTATGTATGTAGGTCTGTCTGTATGTACAGTGCATTCGGAATGTATTCAGACGCCTTGACTTTTTCAACATTTTGGTACATTACAGCCTTATTCTAAAATGGATATATCATCAATCTACACACAATACCCCATAATGACATCACAATACCCCATAATGACATAGCAAAAAACATATATATATATTTTTTGCAAATGTATTAAAAATAAAGTATTCAGACCCTTTAATCCGTACTTTGGCAGTGATTACAGCCTCGATTCTTCTTGGGTTTGATGCTACTTCCTTGGCACACCTGTATTTGGGGAGTTTCTCCCATTCTTCTCTGCAGATCCTCTAAAGCTCTGTCAGGTTGGATGGGGAACGTCACTGCACAGCTATTTTCATGTCTCTCCAGAGATGTTCTATCAGGTTCAAGTCTGGGCTTTGGCTGGGCCAGAGTGATGGAGTGCTGCATCAGATGACCTGGCCTTCACAATCACCTGACCGCAACCCACTTGAGATGGTTTGGGATGAGTTGGACCGCAGAGTGAAGGAAAAGCAGCCAACAAGTGCTCAGCATATGTGGGAACTCCTTCAAGACTGTTGGAAAAGCATTCGTCATGAAGCGGGTTGAGAGAATGCCAAGAGTGTGCAAAGCTGTCATCAAGGCAAAGGGTGGCTACTTTGAAGAATCTCAAATATAAAATATATTTTGATTTGTTTAACACTTTTTTGGTTACTACATGATTCCATGTTTTATTTCATAGTTTTGATGTCTTCACTATTATTCTACAATGTAGAAAATAGTAAAGAAAAACCCTTGAATGGGTTGTTGTGTCCAAACTTTTGACTGGTACTGTATTTGATGTTATGTTATGTTACTGTGTGTGTGTGTGTGTGTGTGTGTGTGTGTGTGTGTGTGTGTGTGTGTGTGTGTGTGTGTGTGTCTAAGTCTATTGAGCCTGGCCTGAAAACAAGTACTGATGATGGCTCCACCCTACTCTCTACCTCTAGTCTAGCTCCTCCCCCTTGGCTTCCCTTACCCAGGTTGTAGTAGTAACATGCTTCCCTTACCCAGGTTGTAGTAGTAACATGCTTCCCTTACCCAGGTTGTAGTAGTAACATGCTTCCCTTACCCAGGTTGTAGTAGTAACATGCTTCCCTTACCCAGGTAGTAGTAGTAACATGCTTCCCTTACCCAGGTTGTAGTAGTAACATGCTTCCCTTACCCAGGTTGTAGTAGTAACATGCTTCCCTTACCCATGTTGTAGTAGTAACATGCTTCCCTTACCCAGGTTGTAGTAGTAACATGCTTCCCTTACCCAGGTTGTAGTAGTAACATGCTTCCCTTACCCAGGTTGTAGTAGTAACATGCTTCCCTTACCCATGTTGTAGTAGTAACATGCTTCCCTTACCCATGTTGTAGTAGTAACATGCTTCCCTTACCCAGGTTGTAGTAGTAACATGCTTCCCTTACCCAGGTTGTAGTAGTAACATGCTTCCCTTACCCAGGTTGTAGTAGTAACATGCTTCCCTTACCCAGGTTGTAGTAGTAACATGCTTCCCTTACCCAGGTTGTAGTAGTAACATGCTTCCCTTACCCAGGTTGTAGTAGTAACATGCTTCCCTTACCCAGGTTGTAGTAGTAACATGCTTCCCTTACCCAGGTTGTAGTAGTAACATGCTTCCCTTACCCAGGTTGTGGTAGTAACATGCTTCCCTTACCCAGGTTGTAGTAGTAACATGCTTCCCTTACCCAGGTTGTAGTAGTAACATGCTTCCCTTACCCAGGTTGTGGTAGTAACATGCTTCCCTTACCCATGTTGTAGTAGTAACATGCTTCCCTTACCCAGGTTGTGGTAGTAACATGCTTCCCTTACCCATGTTGTGGTAGCAACATGCTTCCCTTACCCATGTTGTAGTAGTAACATGCTTCCCTTACCCATGTTGTAGTAGTAACATGCTTCCCTTACCCAGGTTGTGGTAGTAACATGCTTCCCTTACCCATGTTGTAGTAGTAACATGCTTCCCTTACCCAGGTTGTAGTAGTAACATGCTTCCCTTACCCATGTTGTAGTAGTAACATGCTTCCCTTACCCAGGTTGTAGTAGTAACATGCTTCCCTTACCCAGGTTGTAGTAGTAACATGCTTCCCTTACCCAGGTTGTAGTAGTAACATGCTTCCCTTACCCAGGTTGTAGTAGTAACATGCTTCCCTTACCCAGGTTGTAGTAGTAACATGCTTCCCTTACCCAGGTTGTAGTAGTAACATGCTTCCCTTACCCAGGTTGTAGTAGTAACATGCTTCCCTTACCCAGGTTGTAGTAGTAACATGCTTCCCTTACCCAGGTTGTAGTAGTAACATATAACAGCCCTGAATAGGTGGAACCAGTCTTTCCCAAACCCCTGCTAAGGGACCACCAGACAGACAGTCCACTTCTTTGTTCCATACCTACACTGACCTGTCACACCTGAGGCAACTAACCAAAGGTTTGGTGTTAAAGTGTTTTGTTGAATCAGGTGTGATAGTGCAGGGCTAGAAACAAAGGGTGGACTGTCTGGTCTGGTGGCCCCCAAGGTCCAGGAAAAACACCAGCATAATGTCTCTTCTCCTATATGCTTAGTGAAGGTATGACATCACCATGTTACCTACTACTAGCCAGTTCCTTCAGACCTAATTAATACTGAAATAGAACGGGCTAGGGGGAGGGAATAGAGTGTGAGACTAGGGGAAGGGGATAGGGTGTGAGACTAGGGGGAGGGGATAGGGTGTGAGACTAGGGGGAGGGGATAGAGTGTGAGACTAGGGGGAGGGGATAGGGTGTGAAACTAGGGGAAGGGGGAGGGGATAGAGTGTGAGACTAGGGGGAGGGGATAGAGTGTGAGACTAGGGGGAGGGGATAGGGTGTGAGACTAGGGGGAGGGGATAGGGTGTGAGACTAGGGGAAGGGGGGAGGGGATAGGGTGTGAGACTAGGGGGAGGGGATAGGGGGAGGGGATAGGGGGGAGGGGATAGAGTGTGAGACTAGGGGGAGGGGATAGGGTGTGAGACTAGGGGAAGGGGGGAGGGGATAGGGTGTGAGACTAGGGGGAGGGGATAGGGGGAGGGGATAGGGGGGAGGGGATAGAGTGTGAGACTAGGGGGAGGGGATAGAGTGTGAGACTAGGGGGAGGGGATAGGGTGTGAGACTAGGGGGAGGGGATAGAGTGTGAGACTAGGGGGAGGGGATAGGGTGTGAGACTAGGGGGAAGGGGTTATAGTGTGAGACTAGGGGGAGGGGATAGAGTGTGAGACTAGGGGGAGGGGATAGAGTGTGAGACTAGGGGGAGGGGATAGGGTGTGAGACTAGGGGGAGGGGATAGGGGGGAGGGGATAGAGTGTGAGACTAGGGGGAGGGGATAGGGTGTGAGACTAGGGGAAGGGGGGAGGGGATAGGGTGTGAGACTAGGGGGAGGGGATAGGGGGAGGGGATAGGGGGGAGGGGATAGAGTGTGAGACTAGGGGGAGGGGATAGAGTGTGAGACTAGGGGGAGGGGATAGGGTGTGAGACTAGGGGGAGGGGATAGGGTGTGAGACTAGGGGGAGGGGATAGAGTGTGAGACTAGGGGGAGGGGATAGAGTGTGAGACTAGGGGGAGGGGATAGGGTGTGAGACTAGGGGGAGGGGATAGAGTGTGAGACTAGGGGGAGGGGATAGGGTGTGAGACTAGGGGGAGGGGATAGGGTGTGAGACTAGGGGGAGGGGATAGAGTGTGAGACTAGGGGGAGGGGATAGAGTGTGAGACTAGGGGGAGGGGATAGGGTGTGAGACTAGGGGGAGGGGATAGAGTGTGAGACTAGGGGGAGGGGATAGGGTGTGAGACTAGGGGGAGGGGATAGAGTGTGAGACTAGGGGGAGGGGATAGAGTGTGAGACTAGGGGGAGGGGATAGAGTGTGAGACTAGGGGGAGGGGATAGAGTGTGAAACTAGGGGGAGGGGATAGAGTGTGAGACTAGGGGGAGGGGATAGGGTGTGAGACTAGGGGGAGGGGATAGAGTGTGAGACTAGGGGGAGGGGATAGAGTGTGAGACTAGGGGGAGGGGATAGAGTGTGAAACTAGGGGGAGGGGATAGAGTATGAGACTAGGGGGAGGGGATAGGGTGTGAGACTAGGGGGAGGGGATAGGGTGTGAGACTAGGGGGAGGGGATAGGGTGTGAGACTAGGGGGAGGGGATAGGGTGTGAGACTAGGGGGAGGGGATAGGGTGTGAGACTAGGGGGAAGGGGATAGGGTGTGAGACTAGGGGGAGGGGATAGGGTGTGAGACTAGGGGGAAGGGGATAGGGTGTGAGACTAGGGGGAGGGGATAGGGTGTGAGACTAGGGGGAAGGGGATAGGGTGTGAGACTAGGGGGAGGGGATAGGGTGTGAGACTAGGGGGAGGGGATAGGGTGTGAGACTAGGGGGAGGGGATAGGGTGTGAGACTAGGGGGAGGGGATAGGGTGTGAGACTAGGGGGAAGGGGATAGAGTGTGAAACTAGGGGGAAGGGGATAGGGGAAGGGGATAGAGTGTGAGACTAGGGGAAGGGGGAAGGGGATAGGGTGTGAGACTAGGGGGAGGGGATAGAGTGTGAGACTAGGGGGAGGGGATAGGGTGTGAGACTAGGGGGAGGGGATAGAGTGTGAGACTAGGGAGAGGGGATAGGGTGTGAGACTAGGGGGAGGGGATAGAGTGTGAGACTAGGGGGAGGGGATAGAGTGTGAAACTAGGGGGAGGGGATAGAGTGTGAGACTAGGGGAAGGGGGGAGGGGATAGGGTGTGAGACTAGGGGGAGGGGATAGGGTGTGAGACTAGGGGAAAGGGATAGAGTGTGAGACTAGGGGAAGGGGATAGGGTGTGAGACTAGGGGGAGGGGATAGGGTGTGAGACTAGGGGGAGGGGATAGGGTGTGAGACTAGGGGGAAGGGGATAGAGTGTGAGACTAGGGGGAGGGGATAGGGTGTGAGACTAGGGGGAGGGGATAGGGTGTGAGACTAGGGGAAAGGGATAGAGTGTGAGACTAGGGGGAGGGGATAGGGTGTGAGACTAGGGGGAGGGGATAGGGTGTGAGACTAGGGGAAAGGGATAGAGTGTGAGACTAGGGGAAGGGGATAGGGTGTGAGACTAGGGGGAGGGGATAGGGTGTGAGACTAGGGGGAGGGGATAGGGTGTGAGACTAGGGGGAAGGGGATAGAGTGTGAGACTAGGGGGAGGGGATAGGGTGTGAGACTAGGGGAAGGGGGGAGGGGATAGGGTGTGAGACTAGGGGGAGGGGATAGGGGGAGGGGATAGGGTGTGAGACTAGGGGAAGGGGGAAGGGGATAGGGTGTGAGACTAGGGGGAGGGGATAGGGTGTGAGACTAGGGGGAGGGGATCGGGTGTGAGACTAGGGGGAGGGGATAGGGTGTGAGACTAGGGGGAGGGGATAGGGTGTGAGACTACGAAGGGGGTAGGGTGTGAGACTAGGGGGAGGGGATAGGGTGTGAGACTAGGGGAAAGGGATAGGGTGTGAGACTAGGGTGAGGGGTAGGGTGTGAGACTAGGGGGAGGGGATGGGGTGTGAGACTAGGGGATAGGGTGTGAGACTGAGGCTTCTTAGCAAACCATACTAACTTTTGTTTTGGAGGTGTTCAGAACAAGGTTAAGGGCAGAGAAAGCTTGTTGGACACTAAGAAAGCTTTGTTGTAGAGCGTTTAACACAAAATCCGGAGAGGGGTCAGCGGATTATGAGACTGTATCATCTGCATTTAAATGGATTAGAGAGCTTCCTACTGCCTGAGCTATATTGTTGATGTAACTTGAGAAGAGCGTGGGGCCTAGGATCGAGCGTTTGGGTACTCCCTTGGTGACAGCCAGTAGCTGAGACAGCAGATGTTCTGATTTTACACACTACACTCTTTGAGAGAGGTAGTTAGCGAACCAGGCCAAAGGCCCCTCAGAGACCCCAATACTCCTTAGCCGGCCCAAAATAATGGATTGGATGCGAGACTAGGAGATTTTTTTTATTTTTTTTATTTCACCTTTATTAAACCAGGTAGACAAGTTCTCATTTACAACTGCGACCTGGCCAAGATAAAGCAAAGCAGTGCGACAAAAAACAACAACACAGAGTTACACATGGGATAAACAAACGTACAGTTAATAATACAATAGAAAAACGTATTTACAGTGTGTGCAAATGGGGTAAGGAGTTAACTTCTCTGGGATAGGTGGGACGGTAGCGTCCCACTTGGCCAAAATCCAGAAAAAATGTAGCGCGCCAAATTCAAATATATTACTATAAAAATCAATCTTTCATGAAATCACACATGAAAGACACCAAATTAAAGCTACACATGTTGTGAATCCAGCCAACATGTCTGATTTCAAAAAGGATTTACGGGGAAAGCACAACAAACAATTATGTTAGCTCAGTACATAGCCACAGAAAAACACAGCCATTTTCCCAGCAAAAGATAGTAGTCACAAAAAGCAGAAATAGAGATAAAATGAATCACTAACCTTTGATGATCTTCATCAGATGACACTCATAGGACATCATGTTACACAATACATTTTTGTTTTGTTCGATAATGTGCATATTTATATCCACAAATCTCGGTTTACATTGGCGCCATGTTCAGAAATGCCTCCAAAATATCCGGAGTAACCGAGAGCCACGTCAAATATGAACGCGATGAAAGATACATGTTTTACACAGAATTAAAGATACACTTGTTCTTAATGCAACCGCTGTCTCAGACGTAAAAAGGACACCATACAATAATCTGAGACGGCGCTCAGATTTAACAACATTTCTCCGCCATGTTGGAGTCAACAGAAATACGAAATTACATCATAAATATTCCCTTACCTTTGATTATGTTCATCAGAATGCACTGCCAGGAATCCTAGTTCCACAATAAATCGTTGTTTTGTTCGATAATGTCCATTACTTATGTCTAATTAGCTACTTTTGCTAGCATGTGTAGTACACGTGTCCAAACGCTCGCGCAGATGCAGGCAAACGTCGGACGAAAACTTCAAAAAGTTATATTACAAGTCGAATAAACTGGTCAAACTTAGTAGAGAATCAATCTTCAGGATGTTGTTATCATTTATATCCAATAAGGTTCCAACCGGAGAATTCTTTTCAGTCTCTATAAGTAATACGAATGGCGATATCATGAGGAATGCGCGTGACCAAGAACTGGCAATCTGCCAGACCACTGACTCAAACACCTCCCATCCGGTCCCACATCACAGTATAGGCTTCATTCAGCGTTCTACAGACTGTTGACATCTAGTGGAAGGCGTAGGAAGTGCAAACAGATCCATATATTACAGGGATGGGCGATGAGTTTAACAATGACCAGTCTCAGAATTCTCACTTCCTGTTTGGATTTTTTCTCAGGTTTTTGCCTGCCATATGAGTTCTGTTATACTCACAGACATCATTCAAACAGTTTTAGAAACTTCAGAGTGTTTTATATCCAATAGTAATAATAATATGCATATATTAGTATCTGGGACAGAGTAGGAGGCAGTTCACTATGGGCACGCAATTCATCCAAAAGTGAAAATGCTGCCCCCTATATCAAAGAAGTTAAGGCAATAAATAGGCCATAGTAGCGAAGTAATTACAATTTAGCAAATTAACACTGGAGTGATAGATGTGCAGATGATGATGTGCAAGTAGAAATACTGGTGTGCAAAAGAGCAAATAAAAAGTAAATAAAAACAATATGGGGATGAGGTAGGTAGGTAGTTGGATGGGCTATTTACAGATGGGCTGTGTACAGCTGCAGCGATTGGTAAGCTGCTCAGATAGCTGGTGCTTAAAGTTAGTGAGGGAGATATAAGTCCAATTTCAGCGATTTTTGCAATTCGTTCCAGTCATTGGCAGCAGAGAACTAGAAGGAAAGGCGGCCAAAGGAGGCGTTGGCTTTGGGGATGACCAGTGAGATATATCTGCTGGAGCGCGTGCTACAGGTGGGTGTTGTTATGGTGACCAGTGAGCTGAGATAAGGCGGAGCTTTACCTAGCAAAGACTTATAGATGACCTGGAGCCAGTGGGTTTGGTGACAAATATGTAGCGAGGGCCAGCTGACGAGAGCATACAGGTCGCAGTGGTGGGTGGTATATGAGGCTTTGGTGACAAAATGGATGGCACTGTGATAGACTGCATCCAGTTTGCTGAGTAGACTGTTGGAGGCTATTTTGTAAATGACATCGCCGAAGTCAAGGATCGGTAGGATAGCCAGTTTTACGAGGGTATGTTTGGCAGCATGAGTAAAGGAGGCTTTGTTACGATATAGGAAACCAATTCTAGATTTAATTTTGGATTGGAGATCCTTAATGTGAGTCTGGAAGGAGAGTTTACGGTCTAACCAGACACCTATGTATTTGTAGTTGTCCACATATTCTAAGTCAGAACCGTCCAGAGTAGTGATGCTGGACGGGCGGGCAGGTGCGGGCAGCGAACGGTTGAAGAGCATGCATTTAGTTTTACTAGTGTTTATGAGCAGTTGGAGGCCACGGAAGGAGTGTTGTATGGCATTGAAGCTCGTTTGGAGGTTTGTTAACACAGTGTCCAAAGAAGGGCCAGAAGTATACAGAATGGTGTCGTCTGCGTAGAGGTGGATCAAGGAATCATTGATATATACAGAGAAAAGAGTACTTTTGTTTTGATAGGGTGTGAGACTAGGAGATAGGGTGTGAGCCTAGGGGATGGGGAAAGGAGATAGGGTGTGAGACTAGCGGAAGGGAATAGGGATGAAAATAATAACTGGCACGCAGAAAGGTAGAAATAAATTGTAGGATAAATTGTTACGTTTCCCCAAATTTGAAACTCTAAAATGATTCCCTCCGCGTTTCCATGGTCGGGTTTTTCCTATAGGCTACTTTGAAGCGAGGTAATATAAAATAAAACATTCAGGTTTCAAACAATAAAGTATATTAGCCTGATAGCCTGTCTGTCTGTCTGTCTGTCGTTTCCGTAGCAATCCTGGTGATTAGGTTAACGAGGAGACCGGATGGGCGTGGTCATGCTACCAGAAATCTGAACCGCCCTGTTGGGAATTCTGGAATTCAGCTCCCCAGCAGGGCAGAGAGATAACAGCAGACTCATGTTTAACAGATAATGGAGTTCAAATGTTTGAAGTGTTTTGGATGTTTTAGTTATTGACTCTTGGGGACAACTAGCAGTCCTCTGACTGTGTGTGTGTGTGTGTGTGTGTGTGTGTGTGTGTGTGTGTGTGTGTGTGTGCGTGTGTGCGTGTGTGCGTGTGTGCGTGTGTGTGTGTGTGTGTGTGTGTGTGTGTGTGTGTGTGTGTGTGTGTGTGTTGATATGTCGTGGGGTTATGTGCTGGACACAGGAAGTGTGTATTTATAGATCCGGCCTTGGAGCTTCGTCTGAGGAGGGGGGGACTTCCTGTGTGGAACGCTGTGTGTATGTGTGTGTCTGTATGCACGCGTGTTTTTGAATAATTTAGCCAGTCTACCGACAGAGGAGTGAACGAGGTCAGAAGCACATGCTACAACCGTCTCTTTCCATCCCTCCCTCCCTCCCTCCCTCCCTCCCTCCCTCCCTCCCTCCCTCCCTCCCTCCCTCCCTCCCTCCCTCCATATTTACATCTCTCATTCTCAATCTAGCTCTCCCTCAGTACATATCTCTCACCTCTTTTTCCCTCCTTCCTTACTAGAGAAGGATCACGTCTGGACGGTCATATCCAGTCTGAACACAGATGACCGTGTGCTTGTAGATACCACCTACTGTGTTGTCTATGTTACTATATGTCAGGTGTATGTACTGTTATATAGCGTGTTAAATACAGTATGCTGCAGGTCACCAGAACCTTCCACTAAAGAGGTGGAATTAGGTGGAACCACAGTCTCTGTTGTTTTTTAAATTATTTGTATGTTTTAGGGGGTAGATCAGCTTTAATATTGCAGCTAGATTGTAGCTTCCATCCATCAATGTAATTGTCAGCATAATTTCCTATCCCTCATATATTTTTGGGGTAAATGTATATATTTTTTTTGGGGGGGGGGGTAAATATATATATATCCGTACATACACATACCCGCCAGAAACAAAGAACTTTCTTCTGAAACTCGTCAGTCTATTCTTGTTCTGAGAAATGAAGGCTATTCCATGCGAGAAACTGAAGATCTGGTACAACGCTGTGTACTACTCCCTTCACAGAACAGCGCAAACTGGCTCTAACCAGAATAGAAAGAGGAGTGAGAGGCCCCGGTGCACAACTGAGCAAGAGGACAAGTACATTAGAGTGTCTAGTTTGAGAAACAGACGCCTCACAAGTCCTCAACTTGCAGCTTCATTAAATAGTACCCGCAAAACACCCGTCTCAACGTCAACAGTGAAGAGGCGACTCTAGGCAGAGTTGCAAAGAAAAAGCCATATCTCAGACTGACTAATAAAAATAAAATATTAAGATGGGCAAAAGAACACAGACACTGGATAGAGGAACTTTGCCTAGAAGGCCAGCATCCCGGAGTCTCCTCTTCACTGTTGACGTTGAGACTGGTGTTTTGCGGGTACTATTTAATGAAGCTGAAGGGCCGAAAGACAAGTTCCTTACTTTTTGCCCCTTCCACTTGCCTCTTCCATTTTTGCGGTACTGCTGCAATTAGTTGGTTGTAATTTTTTGTAATTTCCATATAAACTCAGCAAAAAAAGAAACGTCTTCTCACTGTCAACTGCGTTTATTTTGAGCAAACTTAACATGTGTAAATATTTGTATGAACATAAGATTCAACAACTGAGACATAAACTGAACAAGTTCCATTGACATATGATTACCAGAAATGGAATAATGTGTCCCTGAACAAAGGGGGGTCAAAATCAAAAGTAACAGTCAGTATCTGGTGTGGCCACCAGCTGCATTAAGTACTGCAGTGCATCTCCTCCTCATGGACCTCACCAGATTTGCCCGTTCTTGCTGAGATGTTACCCCACTCTTCCACCAAGGCACCTGCAAGTTCCTGGACATTTCTGGGGGGAATGGCCCTAGCCCTCACCCTCCGATCCAACAGGTCCCAGACGTGCTCAATGGGAGAGATATCCGGGCTCTTCGCTGGCCATGGCAGAACACTGACATTCCTGTCTTGCAGGAAATCATGCACAGAATGAGCAGTATGGCTGGTGGCACTGTCATGCTGGAGGGTCATGTCAGGATGAGCCTGCAGGATGGGTACCACATGAGGGAGAAGGATGTCTTCCCTATAACGCATAGCATTGAGATTGCCTGCAATGACAACAAGCTCATTCCGATGATGCTGTGACACACCGCCCCAGACCATGACGGACCTTCCACCTCCAAATCGATCCCACTCCAGAGTACAGGCCTCGGTGTAACGTTCATTCCTTTGACGATAAACGCGAATCCGACCATCACCCCTGGTGAGACAAAACCGCGACTCGTCAGTGAAGAGCACTTTTTCCCAATCCTGTCTGGTCCAGCGACGGTGGGTTTGTGCCCATAGGCGACGTTGTTGCCGGTGATGTCTGGTGAGGACCTGCCTTACAACAGGCCTACAAGCCCTCAGTCCAGCCTCTCTCAGCCTATTGTGGACAGTTTGAGCACTGATGGAGGGATTGTGCGTTCCTGGTGTAACTCGGGCAGTTGTTGTTGCCATCCTGTACCTGTCCCGCGGGTGTGATTTGTCACCACAAGTGAGCGGTTGTAATCTGAATAAAGGGAAAATGGCCATTCTTGAACATGCTGTGAGACGCTCTTACTAATTTGCTAGAGAACCAGTTTGGATTTAAGTACAAACTTTTGTATGACTGATGCCTTTAGTGAGAGGTCTAATGCTTTAAAATGTAATCATTTCTGCCCTCCGAATTCATATAAAGAGGTCCTTTTAATTTTGTCTGGCTTGCAATTCCAAATAAAATGTTGTATGTTTTGCTCATATAATTTTAAAAAACAGGACGCTAGGTGTAGGCAAGACCATAAGCAAACAGGTAAACTGGGACATGACTAAAGAGTTAATCAGGGTAAACTGGGATATGACTAAAGAGTTAATCAGGGTAAACTGGGATATGACTAAAGAGTTAATCAGGGTAAACTGGGACATGACTAAAGAGTTAATCAGGGTAAACTGGGATATGACTAAAGAGTTAATCAGGGTAAACTGGGATATGACTAAAGAGTTAATCAGGGTAAACTGGGATATGACTAAAGAGTTAATCATGGTAAGTTGGGATATGACTAAAGAGTTAATCAGGGTAAACTGGGATATGACTAAAGAGTTAATCAGGGTAAACTGGGATATGACTAAAGAGTTAATCAGGGTAAACTGGGATATGACTAAAGAGTTAATCAGGGTAAACTGGGATATGACTAAAGAGTTAATCATGGTAAACTGGGATATGACTAAAGAGTTAATCAGGGTAAGTTGGGATATGACTAAAGAGTTAATCAGGGTAAACTGGGATATGACTAAAGAGTTAATCAGGGTAAACTGGGATATGACTAAAGAGTTAATCAGGGTAAACTGGGATATGACTAAAGAGTTAATCAGGGTAAACTGGGATATGACTAAAGAGTTAATCAGGGTAAGTTGGGATATGACTAAAGAGTTAATCAGGGTAAACTGGGATATGACTAAAAAGTTAATCAGGGTAAACTGGGATATGACTAAAGAGTTAATCAGGGTGATTCATCCACAAATAACTTTCTATTAAAATGTATTGTTGTGAGATCATTTCTTTCTTTCGGGATATGAATAGCGAGTATGTCCACATCCCCGTCAGACCATTTTATTGGTAAACTACACGGTAATGTAAAAGTTGCATTTTTTTAATGATCCTATACATAATATAGAACACTCATAATTTAGTTGTAATCCAGAGAATCGGTATAATTCGATGGCTTTAGTTCATTCTTACATGTTAAATGTTTTGTGCTGCTTTTGAAAGCAAAAGTAAAATTGAAAACATTATTAGCATTGTTGAATTCGATTGTCATAATAGCATGCTAGACCCGTTGGTTTGGTCAGCTAAACTAGCAAGTCTGTTTGTTTCGTTACCAAGGCAACACCTGTAGCTAGCTAGTAAACTTGCTAGCTACTTCAGTGGACGATGGACACATTTCTAGAGGTAAATGGACACATATCTAGAGGTAAATGGACACATATCTAGAGGTAAATGGACACATTTCTAGAGGTAAATGGACACATTTCTAGTGGTAAATGGACACATTTCTAGTGGTAAATGGACACATTTCTAGAGGTAAATGGACACATTTCTAGTGGTAAATTAACACATTTCTAGAGGTAAATGGACACATTTCTAGAGGTAAATGGACACATTTCTAGAGGTAAATGGACACATTTCTAGTGGTAAATGGACACATTTCTAGTGGTAAATGGACACATTTCTAGAGGTAAATGGACACATTTCTAGTGGTAAATTAACACATTTCTAGAGGTAAGTGGACACATTTCTAGAGGTAAATGGACACATTTCTAGAGGTAAATGGACACATTTCTAGTGGTAAATTAACACATTTCTAGTGGTAAATGTGTTAAATTATAGCCATAGTATAAAAGGGATGACATAGACAATTGAGACTTGGATTGTGTATGTGTACCATTCAGAGGCTGAATGGGCAAGACAAAATATTTAAGTGCTTTTGAATGGGGTTTGGTGTTAGGTGCCAGGCGCATCGGTTTGTGTCAAGAACTGCAGCGTTGCTGGGTTTTTTCACGCTCAACAGTTTTCGGTGTGTATCAAGAATGGTCCACCACACAAAAGACATCGAGACAACTTCACACAACTATGGTAAGCTTTGGAGTCAGCATGGGCCAGCATCCCAGTGAAACACTCTTGACACCTTGCACAGTCCATGCCCCGATGAATTGAGGCTGTTCTAGAGGGGACGGGGGAGGGGGTGAAGGTGGAAGTCAATATTATGAAGCTGTTCCTGATGTTTGGTATGCTCAGTATAGATGTGCTTTAAAGCAAAGCAAAATGGCAGCTGCAGAAGCTGTCTGTTGGGTGAATGCCCTCGTTAACCTTTGAACCAAAGCTCTTTACATGGTTCTGTCAAAGGCGTATGCAGGCTGAATGTGCTAATGAAGCTAATGATCGGTGTGTGTGTGTGTGTGTGTGTGTGTGTGTGTGTGTGTGTGTGTGTGTGTGTGTGTGTGTGTGTGTGTGTGTGTGTGTGTGTGTGTGTGTGTGTGTGTGTGTGTGTGTGTGTGTGTATTTGTCATCGATGTCTGTGTGTTTGAGGAGGTTGATACAAAATGCATGAACACACACACACACACTGCGTGCAGTTTGTCATTACTTTCAGGCTCCACACACACACACACACACACACACACACACACACACACACACACACACACACACACACACACACACACACATGAATGACACACACACCCTCACCCTATCTGTCTGTCTCAGCAGCAGGTAATACATTCATAATGTTTCATCCCAACAGTTCTGGATTACCCCTAATCTCAACCAGCAGGAGGTCAGGCCACAGAGACGTGTCTGTATGATATTGTTTGAGCTGCACTTCCTAACCTCCTGCCAAATGTATGACCATATTAGAGACACGTATTTCCCTCAGATTACACAGACCCACAAAGAATTCGAAAAACATATCCAATTTTGAGAAACTCCCACAGTGTGCCATCACAGCAGCAAGATTTGTAACCTGTTGGCACAAGAAAAGGGCAACCAGTGAAGAACAAACACCATTGTAAATACAACCCATATTTATGTTGATTTATTTTTCCTATTTGCACATCGGTACAACACTGTATATAGACATAATATGACATTTGAAATGTCTTTATTTTAGAACTTTTGTGAGTGTAATGTCTACTGTTCATTTTTGTTTATTTCACTTTTGTTTGTTATCTACTTCACTTGCTTTGCCAATATAAACATGTTTCCCATGCCAATAAAGCCCCTAAATTGAAATTGAATTGAGAGGGGAGACGTGTAGACTCAGAGAGAGGAGAGATGTGTAGACTCAGAGAGAGGGGAGACGTATAGACTCAGAGAGAGGGGAGACGTATAGACTCAGAGGGGAGACGTATAGACTCAGAGGGGAGACGTATAGACTCAGAGAGAGGAGACAGTATAGACTCAGAGAGAGGAGAGACGTATAGACTCAGAGAGAGGGGAGACGTGTAGACTCAAAGAGAGGAGAGATGTATAGACTCAGAGAGAGGAGAGACGTACAGACTCAACCAGCTTCATGAGGTAGTCACCTGGAATGCATTTCAATTAACAGGTGTGCCCTGCTAAAAGTTACTTTGTGGAATTTCTTTCCTTCTTAATGCGTTTGAGCCAATCAGTTGTGTTGTGACAAGGTAGGGTTGGTATTCAGAAGATAGCTCTATTTGGTAAAAGACCAAGTCCATATTATGGCAAGAACAGCTCAAATAAGCAAAGAGAAACGACAGTCCATCATTATTTTAAGACATGAAGGTCGGTCAATCCAGAACATTTCAAGAACTTTGAAAGTTTCTTCAAGTGCTGTCACAAAAACCATCAAGCGTCATGATGAAACTGTCTCTCATGAGGACCGCCACAGGAAAGGAAGACCCAGAGTTATCTCTGCTGCACCTCTGCTGCACCTCTGCTGCACCTCTGCTGCAGATCATTGGAGTTACCAGCCTCAGAAATTGGCAATTAACTGCACCTCAGATTGCAGCCCCAAATAAATGCTTAAGAGTAACATACACACCAACATAAACTGTTCAGAGGAGACTGCGTGACTCAGGCCTTCATGATCGAATTGCTGAAAATAAACCACTACTAAAGGACACCAATAATAAGAAGAGACTTGCTGGGGCAAGAAACACGAGCAATGGACATTAGACTGGTGGAAATCTGTATTTTTGGTCTGATGAGTCCAAATTTGAGATTTTTGGTTCAAACCGCCGTGTCTTTGTGAGACACAGAGCAGGTGAACGGATGATCACTGCATGTGTGGTTGCCACCATGAAGCATGGAGGAGGAGGTGTGATGGTGCTTTGCTAGTGACACTGTCACTGATTTATTTAGAATTCAAGGCACACTTAACCAGCATGGCTACAACAGCATTCCGCAGCGATACGCCATCCCATCTGGTTTGCGCTTAGTCCCACTATCATTTGTTTTTCACCAGGACAATGTCCCAAAACACACTTCCAGGCTGTGTAAGGGCTATTTGACCAAGAAGGAGAGTGATGGAGTGCTGCATCAGATGACCTGGCCTCCACAATCATCTGACCTCAACCCAATTGAGATGGTTTGGGATGAGTTGGACCGCAGAGTGAAGAAAAAGCAGCCAACAAGTGCTCAGCATATGTGGGAACTCCTTCAAGACTGTTGGAAAAGCATTCCTCATGAAGCGGGTTGAGAGAATGCCAAGAGTGTGCAAAGCTGTGATCAAGACAAAGGGTGGCTACTTTGAACAATCTTAAATATAAAATATATTTTGATTTAGCTTTTTTGGTTACTACATGATTCCATATGTGTTATTTAATAGTTTTGATGTCTTTACTATTATTCTACAATGTAGAAAATAGTAAAAATAAAGAAACCCTTGAATGAGTAGGTGTGTCCAAAACTTTGACTGGTACTGTGTGTTTTGTGTATATATATATAGTACAGTATATATGTTTTATTTGTTTATTAGTTTAAAAAAAATTGCTGCCAAAAAAGTGATTATAACGTGTATTGACCCAGGGGTGTGAATACTTATGTAAATTAGATATTTCTGTATTTCATTTTCAATAAATGTGCAAAAATGTCTGGGGTATTGAGTGTAGATGGGTGAAAAAACCCAACAACAATATAATACATTTTGAATTTGTAACACAACAAGATGTGGGAGCAAGTCGAGGGATGTGAACTCTTTGAGAATGTATGTACAGGGTCAGTGATTTACAATGTGCAGGGATACTGGAGTACTTGAGGTAGATATAGGGTCAGTGATTTACAATGTGCAGGGATACTGGAGTACTTGAGGTAGATATAGGGTCAGTGATTTACAATGTGCAGGGATACTGGAGTACTTGAGGTAGATATAGGGTCAGTGATTTACAATGTGCAGGGATACTGGAGTACTTGAGGTAGATATAGGGTCAGTGATTTACAATGTGCAGGGATACTGGAGTACTTGAGGTAGATATAGGGTCAGTGATTTACAATGTGCAGGGATACTGGAGTACTTGAGGTAGATATAGGGTCAGTGATTTACAATGTGCAGGGATACTGGAGTACTTGAGGTAGATATGTACATGTACTGTAGGCAGGGATTAGGAGAAAGTGACTGGTAGCAGAATTAATAATAGTAGCAGTAGTAGTCGTAGTAGTAAACAGTATGCCAGCAGCATAAGTGGTGGGTCTGTGTGTGTGTGTGTGTGTGTGTGTGTGTGTGTGTGTGTGTGTGTGTGTGTGTGTGTGTGTGTGTGTGTGTGTGTGTGTGTGTGTGTGTGTGTGTGTGTGTGTGTGTGTGTGTGTAAGAGTGTAAGTAAGAGTGTCAGCGTGAAAGGCGGATATACATGGAAACAGGGCTGAAGGTGACTGGTAGCAGGAATATATAAATATTTACGGTAATATACTAATGGTACTAACCGTAAAACTTCAATTAAACGCTGAGTCGCAAATAGCAGCCTTTCCCTTTTAATAGCCGGGCAACGGAACACATTTCACCAAATAAAAGCTTGTTTCAAATAAACACGGGATCTAAATGAATTGTTTAATGTTTGATTTGTTACATTAAATAATTCAATAATGACTCAAAACTGTCAATTATCTGTTTTTATCGGCAGTAAGAAACTGCTAGCCATTGGCTGCCAACAGCTGAGAACTGCTAGCCATTGGCTGCCAACAGCTGAGAACTGCTAGCCATTGGCTGCCAACAGCTGAGAACTGCTAGCCATTGGCTGCCAACAGCTGAGAACTGCTAGCCATTGGCTGCCAACAGCTGAGAACTGCTAGCCATTGGCTGCCAACAGCTGAGAACTGGTAGCCATTGGCTGCCAACAGCTGAGAACTGCTAGCCATTGGCTGCCAACAGCTGAGAACTGCTAGCCATTGGCTGCTAACAGCTGAGAACTGCTAGCCATTGGCTGCCAACAGCTGAGAACTGCTAGCCATTGGCTGCCAACAGCTGAGAACTGCTAGCCATTGGCTGCCAACAGCTGAGAACTGCTAGCCATTGGCTGCTAACAGCTGAGAACTGCTAGCTAACTGGCAAGCACAAAAACAGTCAACTTCGTGAGTACAGACCCCCAGAAGTAAGAACTGCCAAAGAGTATGTTATTACTATTATTTCCTCCCTCGCTACTTCAGCCTGTTTCCATGGCAGGGTCTTGTCCCCTGCCATAACCTCCTCCCATGTCCAAGATGTCCTCCATTCTCTCTTCTCCCGAGCCCAGGATCCCTGCTCCTCCTGGCCACGCTGCTTGGTCCTTTGGTGGTGGGTAGTTCTGTCACGACCGTCGTTCAAGGAAGACCAAGGTGCAGCGTGGTGAGCGGACATACTTTTATTATAATAATGTCGCCAACAAAACAATAAACATAGAATTGGCCGTGAAGCTCACAGGGCTATAGTGCCCCTAACAAAGATAACTACCCACACTGAAAGGAGGAAAAAAGGGCTACCTAAGTATGGTTCCCAATCAGAGACAACGATAGACAGCTGTCCCTGATTGAGAACCATACCCGGCCAAAACATAGAAATGAAAAAACATAGAAAACAAAACATAGAATGCCCACCCCAAATCACACCCTGACCAAACCAAATAGAGACATAAAAAGGCTCTCTAAGGTCAGGGCGTGACAGGCATACTAAGACAAGAAACATGACACTGTAAGCAAATGATAAAACATTGGTGCAGGAAATATAGAAATTTATTAAAATGCTGGAAGTAAATTCTGGAATTAAACAATTAACTGTGCAAATGAGCAAAAGCTGTTTGCATTAAGATAATAGACGCCTGGCTCAAATAGAAGCCTGTCCCTAATAAGCGCCTGTTTTGTTCAGTGATTTAAGAAAATAAATGCTCTGGATATTAAATGAAGTTTTTTATTATTATTATTTTATTAAAAAAAAAAAAAATGACCCCTTTTTTTTCTCCCCAATTGGTAGTTACAGTCTTGTCTCATCGCTGCAACTCCCTGCCATGCGTCCTCCGAAATACAACCCAGCCAAGCCGCACTGCTTCTTGACACAATGTCCATTTAACCCGGGAAGCCAGCCGCACCAATGTGTCGGAGGAAACACCTAGCGACCGTGCACTGTGCCCGGCCCGCCACAGGAGTCACTAGTGCATGATGGGACAAGGACATCCCTGACGGCCAAACCCTCCCTTATCCCAGATGACGCTGAGCCAATTGTGCACCGCCCCCTGGTTGCAACCGGCTGCAACAGAGCCTGGACTCGAACCCAGAATCTCTCGTGGGTTCGATGCAGAGCCTTAGACCACTGTGCCACTCAGGAGACCCTATTAAATGAAGTTTTACGGTATGTTAACAGGAGTAATAGTGACCAGTAGCAGGATAGATGTATACTAATGGTTTAGGCAATCAATAATAAACAGCAGCGTAGCTGTAGTAATACATTTAATCATTTTAGCAGCTGCGTAGGTGTAGTAATACCTTTAATCATTTTAGCAGCAGCGTAGGTATGAGGGAGAACAGTAGTCGCTAGCCATTTAACAGTCTTATGGCCATAGGAATAGAAGCTGTCTAGGAGTCTGTTAGTCTGAACCTTGATGCACCGGTACCGCCTGCCGAATGGGAGCATGGAGAACCGTCCATGTCTCGGCTGGGTGGAGTCTTCTGCAATTTTTCGGCCTTTCTCAAACACCGCCTGGCACACACACACACACACACACACACACACACACACACACACACACACACACACACACACACACACACACACACACACACACACACACACACACACACACACACACACACACACACACACACTCTCTCTCTCTCTCTGTCTCTCTCCTTCTTTAGAATCACTTCTGTGATGAATAGATCAACTGAGTCAATGTGATTCCGATTACTGTATGTCAGACAAATGTGATTCCCGTCAACGTGTGTGTGATGCCTTCTGGATTCAGAGAGAGAGAGACCCTAGCCCCCACCCCCCCCACCCCCCAACACATAAATACTGGAGGCTGAGACAGGAGGGGTCAGGAGACACTGTGGCCCCGTCCGACGATACCCCCGGACAGGGCCAAACAGGCAGGATATATCCCCATCCACTTTGCGAAAGCACAGCCCCCACACCACTAGAGGGATATCTTCAACCACCAACTTACCATCCTGAGACAAGGCCGAGTATAGCCCACAAAGATCTCCTCCACGGCACAGCCCAAGGGGGGGCGCCAACCCAGACAGGAAGATCACGTCAGTGACTCAACCCACTCAAGTTGGAAGCTCCATTCTGTTTCAGCCAATTTTTTGACTTGCCTAACAGTCTGGATTGGGCCCAAACATTTTTGAAGGGTTTTGACCTAAAGCCTCCAAAAGCCTTCCAAAATGTATTGTGACCTAACCGACCACGGATTCGTGCTCCCGACCCACCTTTTGTCAGTCCGACTAGCAGGCAGCAGTAAGATGTGGCTCATAGCTAACGAGTTAATCTACCATCGCCGTCACATGATTCTCCCTGTCTCCTAAATCTACTGTTAGTTTACCTTGACAGGATTAAGATACGGGTCCCTCTTAAACTTGGCTTCACTGCCAAGTGTGTGCATGTGTGTGAAGGGTTTCTGTGTTAATCTCTGCTGAAGGTGGCAGATGTCTAAACGAGGTCATCACCGGGTAGCCAACTCTCTGTTACAGCCCTCACTCACACACAATACCCCCCCCTCTTTCTTCCTCTCTCTCTCTGTCTCTCTCTCTCTCAATTCAATTCAATTCAATTTCAATTCAAGGGGCTTTATTGGCATGGGAAACATGTGTTAACATTGCCAAAGCAAGTGAGGTAGATAACATACAAAAGTGAAATAAACAATAAATCTCTCTCTCTCTCTCTCTCTCTGTGTCTCTGTCTCTGTCTCTGTCTCTCTGTCTCTGTCTCTGTTTCTGTCTCTCTCTGTCTCTGTCTCTCTCTCTGTCTCTCTTAGAATTTAACGTCTGTCTCTCGTAGAATTTAACGTCTCTTTTCTGGATTTTGAAAATTAGCGGGTATCGGCCTAATTCTGCTCTGCATGCATTATTTGGTCTCTCTCTCTCTCTCTCTCTCTCTCTCTCTCTCTCTCTCTCTCTCTCTCTCTCTCTCTCTCTCTCTCTGTCCATCTCTCTGTCTTTCTCTGTCGCTCTCTCTCTCTCTGTCCCCCTCTCTCTCTGTCCCTCTCTCTCTCTCTCTCTCTCTCTTCCTCTCTCTCTCTAGAATATGGTTGACTGGCATGTAGAATAGGGTTGACTGGCATGTAGAATAGGGTTGACTGGCATGTAGAATAGGGTTGACTGGCATGTAGAATAGGGTTGACTGGCATGTAGAATAGGGTTGACTGGCATGTAGAATAGGGTTGACTGGCATGTAGAATAGGGTTGACTGGCATGTAGAATAGGGTTGACTGGCATGTAGAATAGGGTAGACTTGCATGTAGAATAGGGTTGACTGACATGTAGAATAAGGTAGACTGGCATGTAGAATAAGGTTTGGGCACCTATTACCAGAATGCTAACTATATTTGCACATAGAGGCTGCTAGCTAAATATGCTAGCTAGCGCAAACAAAAATAAACAAATTGCAAAGACAGGCAGTCCAGCTCCTAACGCTGTACATAAACAGGTAGGAGCATTTCTGGTGAGTTTAGACATTTAAGTGAATGCGAACGAGAGACATTGTGCAAATGAATAAAGTTTTGAGGTATGCTTATCTGCACTGGAGCAGCATGTGTACACACTGTCTGTCTGGAGTCGCTAGGGCAACGGGCCTGCGTGCTCTGCCTGGAGAAGATGGGGGAGGAACAGACAGGCCGAGAACAGAGAGGGGGAAAAAAGGCACGGAAATCAAAAGATGGCAGCTGTACAGATAGCTCAAGGTTTTGACTTCTCAAACACTGCGGAAAGCCAACACAGTATGATGCCACATCACCTTATTCAGTCAGTAACTTAGATGACTTGCAAGTTAAACTTCGGGGTCGCGTTAACACAGAATTCTGAATTTTTCACGTAGGAAAAAAGATACAGCGTTTAAAATCTCTTGCTGTGTTTTGTAAACGCAGATCTAAAATGCTTCTTATTGTAATTTCTGCTCCCCTTACAAAAACGTCCGATAGGAATCCTGCACAAAAAATTCTGGAAAGTCCTGCAGGATATTCCACAGGATTTTTGGGGACAATTCCTGCAGGAATACTGCCGGTTCCTGTAGCAATCATTTACATGATAATTTGAGTTATTTAGCAGACGCTCTTATCTAGAGCCACTTACAGTTAGTGCATTCATCTTAAGCTCGCTAGGTGGGACAACCACATATCACACTGTTAGGTTCTGAACAAACAGAGTAAAGACTCCGACGGATGACTATAAAAAGCACAAACCAAGTTTATTCACCCATTGGGTCATACAGCTGCAAAGACGAGGTACACAAGCACATATATTTATAACCTCCTACTAGGCAAGGGTCAACTCCTTACACATCTAGACAGCCTATACATCTCTGTTGCTAGGCAAGAACTTAATTGGTTCCTCTCACTGGTGTAGTCATGGCCCTGCCTGATGCTAGAACCTTGGTGGGCCCCTCTGTGTGAGATAGGACTGTAGTAGCAGGGCCGTTGTGGTCGGCCCCTCTGTGTGAGATAGGACTGTAGTAGCAGGGCCGGTGTGGTCGGCCCCTCTGTGTGAGATAGGACTGTAGTAGCAGGGCCGTTGTGGTGGGCCCCTCTGTGTGAGATAGGACTGTAGTAGCAGGGCCGTTGTGGTCGGCCCCTCTGTGTGAGATAGGACTGTAGTAGCAGGGCCGTTGTAGTGGGCCCCTCTGTGTGAGATAGGACTGTAGTAGGAGGGTCGTTGTGGTGGGCCCCTCTGTGTGAGATAGGACTGTAGTAGCAGGGCCGTTGTGGTCGGCCCCTCTGTGTGAGATAGGACTGTAGTAGCAGGGCCGTTGTGGTCGCCCCCTCTGTGTGAGATAGGACTGTAGTAGCAGGGTCGTTGTGGTGGGCCCCTCTGTGTGAGATAGGACTGTAGTAGCAGGGTCGTTGTGGTGGGCCCCTCTGTGTGAGATAGGACTGTAGTAGGAGGGTCGTTGTGGTGGGCCCCTCTGTGTGAGATAGGACTGTAGTAGCAGGGCCGTTGTGGTGGGCCCCTCTGTGTGAGATAGGACTGTAGTAGCAGGGTCGTTGTGGTGGGCCCCTCTGTGTGAGATAGGACTGTAGTAGCAGGGCCGTTGTGGTCGGCCCCTCTGTGTGAGATAGGACTGTAGTAGCAGGGCCGGTGTGGTCGGCCCCTCTGTGTGAGATAGGACTGTAGTAGCAGGGTCGTTGTGGTGGGCCCCTCTGTGTGAGACAACTGTAGTAGCAGGGCCGTTGTGGTGGGCCCCTCTGTGTGAGATAGGACTGTAGTAGCAGGGTCGTTGTGGTGGGCCCCTCTGTGTGAGATAGGACTGTAGTAGCAGGGCCGTTGTGGTTGGCCCCTCTGTGTGAGATAGGACTGTAGTAGGAGGGTCGTTGTGGTGGGCCCCTCTGTGTGAGATAGGACTGTAGTAGCAGGGCCGTTGTGGTGGGCCCCTCTGTGTGAGATAGGACTGTAGTAGCAGGGTCGTTGTGGTGGGCCCCTCTGTGTGAGATAGGACTCAATCAATCAATCAATTTTATTTTATATAGCCCTTCGTACATCAGCTAATATCTCGAAGTACTGTACAGAAACCCAGCCTAAAACCCCAAACAGCTAGTAATGCAGGTGTAGAAGCACGGTGGCTAGGAAAAACTCCCTAGAAAGGCCAAAACCTAGGAAGAAACCTAGAGAGGAACCAGGCTATGAGGGGTGGCCAGTCCTCTTCTGGCTGTGCCGGGTGGAGATTATAACAGAACTATGCCAAGATGTTCAAAAATGTTCATAAGTGACAAGCATGGTCAAATAATAATCATGAATAATTTTCAGTTGGCTTTTCATAGCTGATCATTAAGAGTTGAAAAACAACAGGTCTGGGACAGGTGGCGGTTCCATAACCGCAGGCAGAACAGCTGAAACTGGAATAGCAGCAAGGCCAGGCGGACTGGGGACAGCAAGGAGTCACCACGGGCGGCAGTCCCGACGCATGGTCCTAGGGCCCAGGTCCTCCGAGAGAAAGAAAGAGAGAAGGAGAAAATTAGAGAGAGCCAAGATTTTCAAAATGTTCATAAATGACAAGCATGGTCAAATAATAATCAGGAATAAATCAGTTGGCTTTTCATAGCTGATCATTAAGAGTTGAAAACAGCAGGTCTGGGACAGGTAGGGGTTCCATAACCGCAGGCAGAACAGTTGAAACTGGAATAGCAGCAAGGCCAGGCGGACTGGGGACAGCAAGGAGTCACCACGGCCGGTAGTCCCGACGTATGGTCCTAGGGCTCAGGTCCTCCGAGAGAAAGAAAGAGAGAAGGAGAAAATTAGAGAGAGCCAAGATTTTCAAAATGTTCATAAATGACAAGCATGGTCAAATAATAATCAGGAATAAATCTCAGTTGGCTTTTCATAGCCGATCATTAAGAGTTGAAAACAGCAGGTCTGGGACAGGTAGGGGTTCCGTAACCGCAGGCAGAACAGTTGAAACTGGAATAGCAGCAAGGCCAGGCGGACTGGGGACAGCAAGGAGTCATCATGCCCGGTAGTCCTGACGTATGGTCCTAGGGCTCAGGTTCTCAGAGAGAAAGAGAGAACGAGAGAATTAGAGAGAGCATACTTAAATTCACACAGGACACTGGATAAGACAGGAGAAGTACTCCAGGTATAACCAACTGACCCTAGCCCCCCGACACATAAACTACTGCAGCATAAATACTGGAGGCTGAGACAGGAGCGGTCAGGAGACACTGTGGCCCCATCCGAAGAAACCCCCGGACAGGGCCAAACAGGAAGGATATAACCCCACCCACTTTGCCAAAGCACAGCCCCCGCACCACTAGAGGGATATCTTCAACCACCAACTTACAATCCTGAGACAAGGCCGAGTATAGCCCACAAAGGTCTCCACCACAGCACAAACCAAGGGGGGGCGCCAACCCAGACAGGAAGATCACGTCAGTAACTCAACCCACTCAAGTGACGCACCCCTCCTAGGGACGGCATGAAAGAGCACCAGTAAGCCAGTGACTCAGCCCCTGTAATAGGGTTAGAGGCAGAGAATCCCAGTGGAGAGAGGGGAACCGGCCTGGCAGAGACAGCAAGGGCGGTTCGTTGCTCCAGAGCCTTTCCGTTCACCTTCACACTCCTGGGCCAGACTACACTCAATCATATGACCTACTGAAGAGATAAGTCTTCAGTAAAGACTTAAAGGTTGAGACCGAGTCTGCGTCTCTCACATGGGTAGGCAGACTGTTCCATAAAAATGGAGATCTATAGGAGAAAGCCCTGCCTCCCGCTGTTTGCTTAGAAATTCTAGGGACAATTAGGAGGCCTGCGTCTTGTGACCGTAGCGTACGTATTGGTATGTACGGCAGGACCAACTCGGAAAGATAGGTAGGAGCAAGCCCATGTAACGCTTTATAGGTTAACAGTAAAACCTTGAAATCAGCCCTTGCCTTAACAGGAAGCCAGTGTAGGGAAGCTAGCACTGGAGTAATATGTTCAAATTTCTTGGTTCTAGTCAGGATTCTAGCAGCCGTATTTAGCACTAACTGAAGTTTATTTAGTGCTTTATCCGGGTAGCCGGAAAGTAGAGCATTGCAGTAGTCTAACCTAGAAGTAACAAATGCATGGATTAATTTTTCTGCATCATTTTTGGACAGAAAATTTCTGATTTTTGCAATGTTACGTAGATGGAAAAAAGCTGTCCTTGAAACAGTCTTGATATGTTCGTCAAAAGAGAGATCAGGGTCAAGAGTAACGCCGAGGTCCTTCACAGTTTTATTTGAGACGACTTTACAACCATCAAGATGAATTGTCAGATTTAACAGAAGATCTCTTTGTTTCTTGGGACCTAGAACAAGCATCTCTGTTTTGTCCGAGTTTAAAAGTAGAAAGTTTTCAGCCATCCACTTCCTTATGTCTGAAACACAGGCTTCTAGCGAGGGCAATTTTGGGGCTTCACCATGTTTCATTGAAATGTACAGCTGTGTGTCATCCGCATAGCAGTGAAAGTTAACATTATGTTTTCGAATAACATCCCCAAGAGGTAAAATATATAGTGAAAACAATAGTGGTCCTAAAACGGAACCTTGAGGAACACCGAAATGTACAGTTGATTTGTCAGAGGACAGACCATTCACAGAGACAAACTGATATCTTTCCGACAGGTAAGATCTAAACCAGGCCAGAACTTGTCCGTGTAGACCAATTTGGGTTTCCAGTCTCTCCAAAAGAATGTGGTGATCGATGGTGTCAAAGGCAGCACTAAGGTCTAGTAGCACGAGGACAGATGCAGAGCCTCGGTCTGACGCCATTAAAAGGTCATTTAGCACCTTCACAAGTGCAGTCTCAGTGCTATGATGGGGTCTAAAACCAGACTGAAGCATTTCGTATACATTGTTTGTCTTCAGAAAGGCAGTGAGTTGCTGCGCAACAGCTTTTTCTAAAATTTTTGAGAGGAATGGAAGATTCGATATAGGCCGATAGTTTTTTATATTTTCCGGGTCAAGGTTTGGCTTTTTCAAGAGAGGCTTTATCACTGCCACTTTTAGTGAGTTTGGTACACATCCGGTGGATAGAGAGCTGTTTATTATGTTCAACATAGGAGGGCCAAGCACAGGAAGCAGCTCCTTCAGCAGTTTAGTAGGAATAGGATCCAGTATGCAGCTTGAAGGTTTAGAGGCCATGATTATTTTCATCATTGTGTCAAGAGATATAGTACTAAAACACTTAAGTGTCTCTCCCGATCCCAGGCCCTCGCAGAGCTGTGCAGATCCAGGACAGCTAAACCCTGGAGGAATACGCAGATTCAAAGAGGAGTCCGTAATTTGCTTTCTAATGGTCATGATCTTTTCCTCAAAGAAGTTCATGAATTTATTACTGCTGAAGTGAAAGCCATCCTCTCTTGGGGAATGCTGCTTTTTAGTTAGCTTTGCAACAGTATCAAAAAGAAATTTTGGATTGTTCTTATTTTCCTCGATTAAGTTGGAAAAGTAGGATGATCGAGCAGCAGTGAGGGCTCTTCGGTACTGCACGGTACTGTCTTTCCAAGCTAGTCGGAAGACTTCCAGTTTGGTGTGGCGCCATTTCCGTTCCAATTTCCTGGAAGCTTGCTTCAAAGCTCGGGTATTTTCTGTATACCAGGGAGCTAGTTTCTTATGACAAATGTTTTTCGTTTTTAGGGGTGCAACTGCATCTAGGGTATTGCGCAAGGTTAAATTGAGTTCCTCAGTTAAGTGGTTAACTGATTTTTGACCTCTGACGTCCTTGGGTAGGCAGAAGGAGTCTGGAAGGGCATCAAGGAATTTTTGTGTTGTCTGAGAATTTATAGCACGACTTTTGATGCTCCTTGGTTGGGGTCTGAGCAGATTATTTGTTGCGATTGCAAACGTAATAAAATGGTGGTCCGATAGTCCAGGATTATGTGGGAAAACATTAAGATCTACAACATTTATTCCATGGGACAAAACTAGGTCCAGAGTATGACTGTGGCAGTGAGTAGGTCCAGAGACATGTTGGACAAAACCCACTGAGTCGATGATGGCTCCGAAAGACTTTTGGAGTGGGTCTGTGGACTTCTCCATATGAATATTAAAATCACCAAAAATTAGAATATGATCTGCTATGACTACAAGGTCTGATAGGAATTCAGGGAACTCAGAGAGGAACGCTTTATATGGCCCAGGAGGCCTGTAAACAGTAGCTATAAAAAGTGATTGAGTAGGCTGCATAGATTTCATGACTAGAAGCTCAAAAGACGAAAACGTCATTTTTTTTTTTGTAAATTGAAATTTGCTATCGTAAATGTTAGCAACACCTCTGCCTTTGCGGGATGCACGGGGGATATGGTCACTAGTGTAACCAGGAGGTGAGGCCTCATTTAACACAGTAAATTCATCAGGCTTAAGCCATGTTTCAGTCAGGCCAATCACATCAAGATTATGATCAGTGATTAGTTCATTGACTATGACTGCCTTTGAAGTGAGGGATCTAACATTAAGTAACCCTATTTTGAGATGTGAGGTATCACGATCTCTTTCAATAATGGCAGGAATGGAGGAGGTCTTTATCCTAATAAGATTGCTAAGGCGAACACCGCTATGTTTAGTTTTGCCCAACCTAGGTCGAGGCACAGACACAGTCTCAATGGGTATGGCTGAGCTGACTACACTGACTGTGCTATTGGCAGACTCCACTAAGCTGGCAGGTTGGCTAACAGCCTGCTGCCTGGCCTGCACCCTATTTCATTGTGGGGCTAGAGGAGTTAGAGCCCTATCTATGTTGGTAGATAAGATGAGAGCACCCCTCCAGCTAGGATGGAGTCCGTCACTCCTCAGCAGGTCAGGCTTGGTCCTGTTTGTGGGTGAGTCCCAGAAAGAGGGCCAATTATCTACAAATTCTATCTTTTGGGAGGGGCAGAAAACAGTTTTCAACCAGCGATTGAGTGCTGAGACTCTGCTGTAGAGCTCGTCACTCCCCCTAACTGGGAGGGGGCCAGAGACAATTACTCGATGCCGACACATCTTTCTAGCTGATTTACACGCTGAAGCTATGTTGCACTTGGTGACCTCTGACTGTTTCATCCTAACATCGTTGGTGCCGACGTGGATAACAATATCTCTATACTCTCTACACTCGCCAGATTTAGCTTTAGCCAGCACCATCTTTAGATTAGCCTTAACGTCGGTAGCCCTGCCCCCTGGTAAACAGTGTATGATCGCTGGGTGATTCGTTTTAAGTCTAATACTGCGGGTAATGGAGTCGCCAATGACTAGGGTTTTCAATTTGTCAGAGCTAATGGTGGGAGCCTTCGGCGTCTCAGACCCCGTAACGGGAGGAGTAGAGACAAGAGAAGACTCAGACTCAGACTCCGACTCGCTACATAATGGGGAGAACCGGTTGAAAGTTTCTGTCGGCTGAATGAGCGACACCAGTTGAGCATTCCTACAGCATTTCCCTCCAGAAGCCATGAGAAAGTTGTCCGGCTGCGGGGACTGTGCGGGGGGATTTATACTAACGTTACTATCTGTACTTACTGGTGGCACAGACGCTGTTTCTTCCTTTCCTACACTGAAATTACCCTTGCCTAACGATTGCGTCTGAAGCTGGGCTTGTAGCACAGCTATTCTCGCCGTAAGGCGATCGTTCTCCTGTATATTATGAGTACAGCGACTGCAATTAGAAAACATCATGTTAATGTTACTACTTAGCTTCGGCTGTTGAAGGTGTTGACGAACCATGTCCAGATAAAGCGTCCGGAGTGAAAAAGTTGAATGAGGGAAAAAAGTTGCGATGGAAAAACTAAAAATATAAACGGTAATTAAAAACAAAAACAAAACAAAAAACGTAAAGTTGTCAGCTAGCAAAGTAAAGTAAAGTTGGCAGCAAAACGCACAGCAACAAAACGCACAGCAACACGTCTGCAGATTCAACAGGAAGTTGAACACAAATTTGGTTGTCACAGTCTGTAGTAGGACTGTAGTAGGAGGGTCGTTGTGGTGGGCCCCTCTGTGTGAGATAGGACTGTAGTAGCAGGGCCGTTGTGGTGGGCCCCTCTGTGTGAGATAGGACTGTAGTAGCAGGGCCGGTGTGGTCGGCCCCTCTGGCCCCCCTCCCAGAGGTTCCTTCTCACTTCATCTGTTGACTTGACCTCGAGCCAAATTCCTCCCTAGTTCCCGCAGCTGGCCTGCCTTATCAGGAAATGAAACAACACTGTTGACCTTTGCCTCCCTCTTTAGGAACATTGATATTCAACAATAACATGTTTGAACAGAATATGAACTTTCTGCACTTTCCCGTGTCACTCAGTGACTTTCCATAAAACAAATTCCTATCCACCCTTCATTGACCCCAACATATATATTCTATATACATGTAAAGTAATCAATAGGTTCTAGTCTGGTAACATAAATAAGTATATTTCAAGCTAGAATCCAACAACAAGTATAGATAGCTACTTTATTGAGGAATAATAACATCTGAGTAGTCTGAGCTAGAAAGTACAAGTTCTGTTGTTGTTGTTTTTTGTGTGGAGGGGGCTATGGCGAAGTGGGTATTTAAGATACTGTTTAAAGAGGTAGGGTTTTAGATGTTTTCAGAAGAAGGACTCTGGTGTCCTAGCTTCAGGGGGGAAGCTACAGACCTGAGGTGGCGGAGTGCTCGGGTTGGGGTGGAGGGTTTGAGCATAGCCTGACGGTAGGGAGAGACAGTTCCTCTTGTTGCTCCGTAGGTAACCACCATGGTCTTGTAGTGGATGTGAGCTTCGATCGGAAGCCAATGGAGTGTGCGGAGGAGTGGGGTGACATGGGAGAACATGGAAAGGTTGAAAACCAGGAGGGCTGCAGTGTTCTGGATAAGTTGCAGGGGTTTGATGGCACAAGCAGGGAGCTCAGTTAACAGTGAGTTGCAGTAGTCCAGACGGATGAGGACAAGTGCCTGGATTAGGACCTTCACCACTTCCTGTGTGAGGTAGGGTCGTACTCTATGGCTGTTCCTCTTCCTGTGTGAGGTAGGGTCGTACTCTATGGCTGTTCCTCTTCCTGTGTGAGGTAGGGTCGTACTCTATGGCTGTTCCTCTTCCTGTGTGAGGTAGGGTCGTACTCTATGGCTGTTCCTCTTCCTGTGTGAGGTAGGGTCGTACTCTATGGCTGTTCCTCTTCCTGTATGAGGTAGGGTCGTACTCTATGGCTGTTCCCCTTCCTGTATGAGGTAGGGTCGTACTCTATGGCTGTTCCTCTTCCTGTGTGAGGTAGGGTCATACTCTATGGCTGTTCCTCTTCCTGTGTGAGGTAGAGTCGTACTCTATGGCTGTTCCTCTTCCTGTGTGAGGTAGAGTCGTACTCTATGGCTGTTCCCCTTCCTGTGTGAGGTAGGGTCGTACTCTATGGCTGTTCCTCTTCCTGTGTGAGGTAGAGTCGTACTCTATGGCTGTTCCCCTTCCTGTGTGAGGTAGGGTCGTACTCTATGGCTGTTCCTCTTCCTGTGTGAGGTAGGGTCGTACTCTATGGCTGTTCCCCTTCCTGTATGAGGTAGAGTCGTACTCTATGGCTGTTCCCCTTCCTGTGTGAGGTAGGGTCATACTCTATGGCTGTTCCTCTTCCTGTGTGAGGTAGGGTCATACTCTATGGCTGTTCCTCTTCCTGTGTGAGGTAGGGTCATACTCTATGGCTGTTCCTCTTCCTGTATGAGGTAGAGTCGTACTCTATGGCTGTTCCCCTTCCTGTGTGAGGTAGGGTCATACTCTATGGCTGTTCCTCTTCCTGTATGAGGTAGAGTCGTACTCTATGGCTGTTCCCCTTCCTGTGTGAGGTAGGGTCGTACTCTATGGCTGTTCCCCTTCCTGTGTGAGGTAGGGTCATACTCTATGGCTGTTCCTCTTCCTGTATGAGGTAGAGTCGTACTCTATGGCTGTTCCCCTTCCTGTGTGAGGTAGGGTCGTACTCTATGGCTGTTCCTCTTCCTGTGTGAGGTAGGGTCGTACTCTATGGCTGTTCCTCTTCCTGTGTGAGGTAGGGTCATACTCTATGGCTGTTCCTCTTCCTGTGTGAGGTAGAGTCGTACTCTATGGCTGTTCCCCTTCCTGTGTGAGGTAGGGTCATACTCTATGGCTGTTCCTCTTCCTGTGTGAGGTAGAGTCGTACTCTATGGCTGTTCCCCTTCCTGTGTGAGGTAGGGTCGTACTCTATGGCTGTTCCTCTTCCTGTGTGAGGTAGGGTCGTACTCTATGGCTGTTCCTCTTCCTGTGTGAGGTAGAGTCATACTCTATGGCTGTTCCTCTTCCTGTGTGAGGTAGGGTCATACTCTATGGCTGTTCCTCTTCCTGTATGAGGTAGAGTCGTACTCTATGGCTGTTCCCCTTCCTGTGTGAGGTAGGGTCGTACTCTATGGCTGTTCCTCTTCCTGTGTGAGGTAGGGTCGTACTCTATGGCTGTTCCTCTTCCTGTGTGAGGTAGGGTCATACTCTATGGCTGTTCCTCTTCCTGTGTGAGGTAGAGTCGTACTCTATGGCTGTTCCCCTTCCTGTGTGAGGTAGGGTCATACTCTATGGCTGTTCCTCTTCCTGTGTGAGGTAGAGTCGTACTCTATGGCTGTTCCCCTTCCTGTGTGAGGTAGGGTCGTACTCTATGGCTGTTCCTCTTCCTGTGTGAGGTAGGGTCGTACTCTATGGCTGTTCCTCTTCCTGTGTGAGGTAGGGTCATACTCTATGGCTGTTCCTCTTCCTGTGTGAGGTAGAGTCGTACTCTATGGCTGTTCCCCTTCCTGTGTGAGGTAGGGTCATACTCTATGGCTGTTCCTCTTCCTGTGTGAGGTAGAGTCGTACTCTATGGCTGTTCCCCTTCCTGTGTGAGGTAGGGTCGTACTCTATGGCTGTTCCTCTTCCTGTGTGAGGTAGGGTCGTACTCTATGGCTGTTCCTCTTCCTGTGTGAGGTAGAGTCATACTCTATGGCTGTTCCCCTTCCTGTGTGAGGTAGGGTCGTACTCTATGGCTGTTCCCCTTCCTGTGTGAGGTAGGGTTGTACTCTATGGCTGTTCCCCTTCCTGTGTGAGGTAGGGTCGTACTCTATGGCTGTTCCTCTTCCTGTGTGAGGTAGGGTCGTACTCTATGGCTGTTCCTCTTCCTGTGTGAGGTAGAGTCATACTCTATGGCTGTTCCCCTTCCTGTGTGAGGTAGAGTCATACTCTATGGCTGTTCCCCTTCCTGTGTGAGGTAGGGTTGTACTCTATGGCTGTTCCCCTTCCTGTGTGAGGTAGGGTCGTACTCTATGGCTGTTCCTCTTCCTGTGTGAGGTAGGGTCATACTCTATGGCTGTTCCTCTTCCTGTGTGAGGTAGGGTCGTACTCTATGGCTGTTCCTCTTCCTGTGTGAGGTAGGGTCGTACTCTATGGCTGTTCCCCTTCCTGTGTGAGGTAGGGTCGTACTCTATGGCTGTTATAGAGCATGAACCTGCAGGAGCGTGTCACTGTTTTGATGTTTGCACAGTCTTGCAGGAATAAATAGGGTAAAATAATATTTTGTAACAAGAGTGAGCGTAATGGTAACATTACATGAACAGTTTATGTGTATTGGGGTGAAGGGGAACAAATGTCAGCAATGGTAAACGGCTGGTACACCAACACCATCTGTGAGTAGGCTCTGTTTTAATATGGCTGGTACACCAACAACATCTGTGAGTAGGCTCTGTTTTAATATGGCTGGTACACCAACAACATCTGTGAGTAGGCTCTGTTTTAATATGGCTGGTACACCAACAACATCTGTGAGTAGGCTCTGTTTTAATATGGCTGGTACACCAACAACATCTGTGAGTAGGCTCTGTTTTAATATGGCTGGTACACCAACAACATCTGTGAGTAGGCTCTGTTTTAATATGGCTGGTACACCAACAACATCTGTGAGTAGGCTCTGTTTTAATATGGCTGGTACACCAACAACATCTGTGAGTAGGCTCTGTTTTAATATGGCTGGTACACCAACAACATCTGTGAGTAGGCTCTGTTTTAATATGGCTGGTACACCAACAACATCTGTGAGTAGGCTCTGTTTTAATATGGCTGGTACACCAACAACATCTGTGAGTAGGCTCTGTTTTAAAGGGAGAAATGAGATGCTGAAACTGTGTGTGGTGTTACCTTCGCCTCCATGGCGGTCCAGTGTTGCCGTCTGTGGTAGTCAGTCTCATTGTTGTTTACCAGACTCTGTCTTAACTGGGGAGGACAGGAGAGAGATGAGAGGAGACTGGGGAGGACAGGAGAGACTGGGGAGGACAGGAGAGAGATGAGAGGAGACTGGGGAGGACAGGAGAGACTGGGGAGGACAGGAGAGAGATGAGAGGAGACTGGGGAGGACAGGAGAGAGATGAGAGGAGACTGGGGAGGACAGGAGAGACTGGGAGGACAGGAGAGACTGGGGAGGACAGGAGAGAGATGAGAGGAGACTGGGGAGGACAGGGGAGAGATGAGAGGGGCAGAGTTCAGAATATAACGGCAGAACATCTGTGTGTGTCACATAAAAAACAGTGACATAATAGTGCGCATGATATACTGTAGTAGTAAAAGGCAAGCTACTCACTAACGAGTCACAAACCCGGATCCGGGATCCCCCCCATCAAACACTGGACCTATGGAGCTTTAACTAGTAAACCACTGGACCTATGGAGCTTTAACTAGTAAACCACTGGACCTATGGAGCTTTAACTAGTAAACCACTGGACCTATGGAGCTTTAACTAGTAAACCACTGGACCTATGGAGCTTTAACTAGTAAACCACTGGACCTATGGAGCTTTAACTAGTAAACCACTGGACCTATGGAGCTTTAACTAGTAAACCACTGGACTAATGGAGCTTTAACTAGTAGACCACTGGACTAATGGAGCTTTAACTAGTAAACCACTGGACTAATGGAGCTTTAACTAGTAGACCACTGGACTAATGGAGTTTTAACTAGTAAACCACTGGACTAATGGAGCTTTAACTAGTAGACCACTGGACTAATGGAGCTTTAACTAGTAGACCACTGGACTAATGGAGCTTTAACTAGTAGACCACTGGACTAATGGTGCTTTAACTAGTAGACCACTGGACTAATGGAGTTTTAACTAGTAGACCACTGGACTAATGGCAATTAACTAGTAGACCACTGGACTAATGGAGCTTTAACTAGTAGACCACTGGACTAATGGAGCTTTAACTAGTAGGCCACTGGACTAATGGAGTTTTAACTAGTAGACCACTGGACTAATGGAGCTTTAACTAGTAGACCACTGGACTAATGGAGCTTTAACTAGTAGACCACTGGACTAATGGAGCTTTAACTAGTAGACCACTGGACTAATGGAGTTTTAACTAGTAGACCACTGGACTAATGGAGTTTAACTAGTAGACCACTGGACTAATGGAGCTTTAACTAGTAGACCACTGGACTAATGGAGCTGCAAATGAGACAAAGAATCAGAAACAGATTAATTAGTAAATGTATTGTTTTCTCATGACCTTACCAACTCTAATGTGTTGTGGTGGCCTTCTGCTAAGCTGTTAGAAACACAAGGTAAGGAATTCCAGTGAAATACTAGGTGTGGTTTCTGTGCTCCCTGTAGGTAGCCTAGCGGTTAGAGCATTGGGCCAGTAACTGGAAGGTTGCTGGATCGAATCCCTGAGCTGACAAGGTAAAAATCTGTCATTCTGCCCCAGAGCAAGGCAGTTAACCCACTGTTCCCTGGGCACTGAAGATGTGGATGTTGATTAAGGCACAAAGGGTTGAATTCCTGCAGGATTTCTATGGGGGTTTGGCGTTGAACATGAAGGATATTCTTTGCAGAATTCTGCATGCAGAGTCTCAATTGGGTGTTTGTCTTATTTTGTGAATTCTTGGTTGGTGAGTGGACCCCAGGCCTCACAACCATAAAGGGCAATGGGTTCTAAACCTGATTTTAAAGTATTTTTAGCCAGATCCTATTTTGGATGTCATGTTTTATGTTCATTTTGATGGCGTAGAAGGCCCTTCTTCCCTTGTCTTTTAGATATGTCTCTCTCTCTCTCTCTCTCTCTCTCTCTCTCTCTCTCTCTCTCCCTCTCTCTCTCCCTCTCTCTCTCTCTCTCCCTCTCTCTCTCTCTCTCTCTCTCTCTCTCTCTCTGTCTCTCTCTCTCTCTCTCTCTCTCTCTTTCTCTCTCTCTCTCCCTCTCTCTCTCTCTCTCTCTCTCTCTCTCTCTCTCTCTCTCTCTCTCATACACACACATGCAATTATCCACATTATAAACATCCCTCCACATTATAAACATCCCTCCACATTATAAACATCCCTCCACATTATAAACATCCCTCCACATTATAAACATCCATCCACATTATAAACATCCATCCACATTATAAACATCCCTCCACATCATAAACATCCCTCCACATTATAAACATCCCTCCACATTATAAACATCCCTCCACATTATAAACATCCATCCACATTATAAACATCCCTCCACATCATAAACATCCCTCCACATTATAAACATCCCTCCACATCATAAACATCCCTCCACATTATAAACATCCCTCCACATCATAAACATCCCTCCACATTATAAATATCCCTCCACATTATAAACATCCCTCCACATTATAAACATCCCTCCACATTATAAACATCCCTCCACATCATAAACATCCCTCGACATTATAAACATCCCTCCACATTATAAACATCCCTCCACATTATAAATATCCCTCCACATTATAAACATCCCTCCACATTATAAACATCCCTCCACATTATAAACATCCCTCCACATTATAAACATCCCTCCACATTATAAACATCCCTCCACATCATAAACATCCCTCCACATTATAAATATCCCTCCACATTATAAACACACACAGACAACCTACTTACATTCTTAATCAGACTGACCAGACAAACAACAAAGCAGGTGACAGACACAGTGCATCTGTGTACTGCTTTGGTGTGTATGTGGGTGGGTGGGTATAATCAGGCTGTTATGTGAGAGGCTGGTTCAGTCTCCCAGCTGTTATTTTTATTTAACCTTTATTTAACTAGGCAAGTCAGTTAAGAACAAATTCCCTCAAAGGTAGTTACCACACCGGTGGGGAGAAAGGGCATTCTTCTTACCACACCACATGCCCTTTGTTTTGTTCAGAACAAAGGGCAGGGGAGCCTTGGGGTACTCCCTTGGTGACAGGCAGGGGAGCCTTGGGGTACTCCCTTGGTGACAGGCAGGGGAGCCTTGGGGTACTCCCTTGGTGACAGGCAGGGGAGCCTTGGGGTACTCCCTTGGTGACAGGCAGTGGAGCCTTGGGGTACTCCCTTGGTGACAGGCAGTGGCTGAGACAGCAGATGTTCTGATTTTACACACTACACTCTTTGAGAGAGGTAGTTAGCAAACTAGGCCAAAGACCCCTCAGAGACACCAATCCTCCTTAGCCGGCCCACAAGAATGGAATGGTCTACCGTATCAAAATCTTTGGCCAAGTCAATAAAAATAGCAGCACAACATTGCTTAGAATCGAGGGCCATGGTGATGTCATTTAGGACCTTTAAGGTTGCAGTGACACATCCATAACCTGAACAGAAACCAGATTGCATTCCAGAGAGAATAATATAGACATCAAGAAAGCTAGTCAGTTGATTATCGACAAGTTTTTCCAACACTTTTGATAAACAGGGAAAAATAGAAATTGTCCTATAACAGTTAGGAAAAGCTTGATCTCCCCCTTTAAATAAAGGACGAACAGTGGCTGCCTTCCAAGCGATGGGAACCACCCCATAGAGGAGAGAGGTTAAAAGGTCAGAGATATGCTTGGCGATGATGGGGGCAGCAACCTTAAAGAAGAAAGGGTCTAAACCATCTGAACCAGATGTTTTCTGGGGGTCAAATTTAAGGAGCTCCTTTAGCACCTCGGACTCAGTGACTGCCTGCAGGGAGAAACTTTGTAGCGGGGCAGGAAGAAGCATCGGGGCTAGTCGGATTAGAAGGGGTGGGAGATGAGGAAATATTGGATGGGCAATGAAGCATGGCTGAGTCAAATAGGAATCCTGACTTAATGAAGTAGTGATTTAAAGAGCTCAGCCTTGTACTACTTGTCAGTAACAACCACATCATCAACATTAAGGGACATGGGTAGCTGTGAGGAGGAGGGTTTATTCTCCAGGTTGTTTTCCAGATCTTGGGGTTAGACCCACATAGAGAGAACTGCTCCTTAAATTAACTAACTTTGGCCTTCCGGATAGCCTGAGTGCACTTATTTCTCATTTGCCTGAACGAGAGCCAGTCAGCCTGAGTATGCGTGTGCCGAGCCTTTCTCCAAATGGAATTGTTGAGGTGGAGTAACTCTGCAAGATCACGGTCAGGGGCTGAACCTGTATTTAATTCACATTTTCTTTATGGGGGCGTGTTTGTCAGCAGTATCACTGAAAATATTTAAAAAAGAAGGTCCAAGCGTCTTCGACAGAGGGGATCAAGCTGATTCTATACCAATTTACTGAGGCCAGGTCATGAAGGAAGGCTTGCTCATTAAAGTCTTTTAGCAAGCGTCTATGACAAATCAGGACAGGTTGTTTCACTGAGCAGCCATTACGAACACAGGCTGTAAAACAGTGATCACTAAGGTCATTACAGAAAACACCAGACTGATACCTATCAGGATTATTTGTGAGGATAACATCGAGGAGAGTAGGCTTTTCTTTGTGTTTCGTGTCATACCTTGTGGGATTGGTAATAATCTGAGAAAGATTTAGGGAGTCCCATTGCTTTAGGACTTGGTCAGGTGGTTTAAGCATGTCCCAGTTTAGGTCACCTAGCAGGACAAATTCAGACTTAGTGTAAGGGGCCAGGAGAGAGCTTAGGGCAGGTAGGGTACAGGCCGGTGCTGATGGAGGACAATAGCACCCAGCAACACTCAAAAAATAGCTATTTGAAAGTTTAATGCTTAAAACCAGCAAATCAAATTGTTTGGGGACAGACTTGGTGGAGACAACCGAGCATTGAAGGTGATCCTTGCTAAAGATTGTCACTCCACCACCTTTGGAAGATCTGTCTTGCCGGAAAAGTTTATAACCAGAAAGGTTAACATCAGTGTTCAAAACACTCTTCCTTAACCACGTCTCAGTAATGACCAACACATCTGGATTGGAGCTGTGAACCCACACTTTCAATTGATCCATTTCAGGTAATAAGCTTCTAGTGTTAACGTGCACATTAACGTTTGCGAGAGCAGAAATCAGTGAAACAGATATCAGAACACAAGTGAGAATTGTGGCTATCAACAGTAGATGGGCCATGGTGTACATCCACATTTAGAGATATCATCAGCAGTAATATAATCAGAGCACGGCAGAGGACAGGGAGAGCTCTGCAGTGCATCAGATGGCAACACGATTATATTGTACAGCACTTTCATTAGGTAACATGAATACAAAGCTGAGTCCCGAGTGTGGGAACAAACATTGTCTGTCCCATGGTTGGGTAAACAAGCAAGTCCATAGTCAATAAAGCACGCAGGAGTCATGAGGCAAATAGCATAACCAACGGAGGAGGGGAAAGATGGGGGGGGGGGGAGAAGGAGAGGAGGGTTGTTGATACAGCTTTAACACCAATCAGAGAAAGATTGGGAGAAGGATAAAGGGATGCTGAAAAGAAAGAGGGGAGAGGGATGATGAAATAAAGATGGGAGGGATGATGAAAGAAAGAGGGGAGAGGGATAATGAAATAAAGATGGGAGGGATGATGAAAGAAAGATGGCAGAGAGACTGTTTTTATCTTGTTTTTGGGATGTTTATTTGGTCTTACGTAACTCCTGCCTATTTGGTTACATTTGTGTATGTACGTATTAATTGTATTTATGTGTGTGTGTGTGTGTGTGTGTGTGTGTGTGTGTGTGTGTGTGTGTGTGTGTGTGTGTGTGTGTGTGTGTGTGTGTGTGTGTGTGTGTGTGTGTGTGTGTGTGTGTGTGTGCGTGCGTGCGTGTACGTATAAGGTTGTGTGAGTGTTGGTGTGGTTGCCTCACTGTGGGAGATGGACATTTCTGTAAAAGGCAGAGGTTGCCCCTAGCAACAGGCCTCATTGTAAACAGATCCTTGCTATAGACACACACACACACACACACACACACACACACACACACACACACACACACACACACACACACACACACACACACACACACACACACACACACACACACACACACACACACTGCACTATTTGAGATGTCTTTTGTATCTTTTCAGTGTTGGCTGATTGTTGTGTTTCTTGTAAAATAAGCTGTGACTGGTTCAGCCTACCCAGAGGGCTAAGACAACATTTTAGTATTCAATCAATTTCCAAAGAACATTTAAAAAACAACAACTACCTATTCTCTTTGTATTTATGATCTCTCAGAGTAAATCTATTCCCAATAGTGTACTACTAATATAAGTAAACACTACTGCACCAAACATAGTGCACTATTGAGGGAATAGCACTACTACTGACAAGGTAGTACACTATAGGGTGCCAGACGTAGTGTTCTATAGAGTGAATAGGGTGCCAGACGTAGTGTTCTTTAGAGTGAATAGGGTGCCAGACGTAGTGTACTATAGAGTGAATAGGGTGCCAGACGTAGTGTTCTATAGAGTGAATAGGGTGCCGGACGTAGTGTTCTTTAGAGTGAATAGGGTGCCAGACGTAGTGTTCTTCAGAGTGAATAGGGTGCCAGACGTAGTGTTCTTTAGAGTGAATAGGGTGCCAGACGTAGTGTTCTATAGAGTGAATAGGGTGCCAGACGTAGTGTTCTATAGAGTGAATAGGGTGCCAGACGTAGTGTACTATAGAGTGAATAGGGTGCCAGATGTAGTGTTCTATAGAGTGAATAGGGTGCCAGACGTAGTGTTCTATAGAGTGAATAGGGTGCCAGACGTAGTGTTCTATAGAATGAATAGGGTGCCAGATGTAGTGTACTATAGAGTGAATAGGGTGCCAGACGTAGTGTTCTATAGAGTGAATAGGGTGCCAGACGTAGTGTACTATAGAGTGAATAGGGTGCCAGACGTAGTGTACTATAGAGTGAATAGGGTGCCGGACGTAGTGTACTATAGAGTGAATAGGGTGCCAGACGTAGTGTTCTATAGAGTGAATAGGGTGCCAGACGTAGTGTTCTTTAGAGTGAATAGGGTTCCAGTCGTAGTGTTCTATAGAATGAATAGGGTGCCAGACGTAGTGTTCTTTAGAGTGAATAGGGTGCCAGTCGTAGTGTTCTATAGAATGAATAGGGTGCCAGACGTAGTGTTCTTTAGAGTGAATAGGGTGCCAGACGTAGTGTTCTTTAGAGTGAATAGGGTGCCAGACGTAGTGTACTATAGAGTGAATAGGGTGCCAGACGTAGTGTACTATAGAGTGAATAGGGTGCCAGACGTAGTGTTCTATAGAGTGAATAGGGTGCCAGACGTAGTGTTCTTTAGAGTGAATAGGGTGCCAGACGTAGTGTACTATAGAGTGAATAGGGTGCCAGATGTAGTGTACTATAGAGTGAATAGGGTGCCAGACGTAGTGTACTATAGAGTGAATAGGGTGCCAGACGTAGTGTTCTATAGAGTGAATAGGGTGCCAGACGTAGTGTTCTATAGAGTGAATAGGGTGCCAGACGTAGTGTTCTATAGAGTGATTAGGGTGCCAGACGTAGTGTTCTTTAGAGTGAATAGGGTGCCAGACGTAGTGTTCTATAGAGTGAATAGGGTGCCAGACGTAGTGTTCTATAGAGTGAATAGGGTGCCAGACGTAGTGTTCTATAGAGTGAATAGGGTGCCAGACGTAGTGTTCTTTAGAGTGAATAGGGTGCCAGACGTAGTGTACTATAGAGTGAATAGGGTGCCAGACGTAGTGTTCTTTAGAGTGAATAGGGTGCCATTTGAGTCTTGGTTCTAGTACAATCCATAGTGAAGCAAGTTAAGGTCAGGTTTCTAGTTTCTGCATTCATTATGGTTGTATTGGATTTCAGTGGCATCAAGTTTCCTTTGTGTTTCCTGAGAGCAGTGGGTTTACAGTAGCTAGTTGGCAATGTGTGTGTGTGTGTGTGTCTTCCTGCCTGCCTGCCAGAGAAGCCTCCGTATATACCCTAAACCTACAGTATATACCCTCAGTATATACTCTAAACCTACAGTATATACCCTCCGTATATACCCTAAACCTACAGTATATACCCTCAGTATATACTCTAAACCTACAGTATATACCCTCCGTATATACCCTAAACCTACAGTATATACCCTCAGTATATACTCTAAACCTACAGTATATACCCTCAGTATATACTCTAAACCTACAGTATATACCCTAACCCTACAGTATATACTCTACAGTATGTACCCTACAGTGTATATAGCCTAACCCTACAGTATATACTCTAAACCTACAGTATATACCCTCAGTATATACTCTAAACCTACAGTATATACTCTAAACCTACAGTATATACCCTAACCCTACAGTATATACTCTACAGTATGTACCCTACAGTGTATATAGCCTAACCCTGCAGTATATACCCTAAACCTGCAGTATATACCCTAAACCTACAGTATATACCCTAAACCTACAGTATATACCATACAGTATATATCCTACAGTATATACCCTAAACCTACAGTATGTACCCTACAGTATATACCCTAAACCTACAGTATGTACCCTACAGTATGTACCCTAAACCTACAATATGTACCCTACAGTATGTACCCTAAACTTACAGTATGTACCCTACAGTATATATAGCCAGTATATATAACCTACAGTATATACCCTAACCCTACAGTATATACCCTACAGTATGTACCCTACAGTGTATATAGCCTAACCCTGCAGTATATACCCTAAACCTGCAGTATATACCCTAAACCTACAGTATATACCCTAAACCTACAGTATATACCCTACAGTATGTATCCTACAGTGTATATACCCTAAACCTACATTATATACCCTAACCCTACAGTATATATCCCAAAGCTGCATTATATACCCTAAACCTACAGTATGTACCCTACAGTATATACCCTAAACCTACAGTATATACCATACAGTATATATCCTACAGTATATACCCTAAACCTACAGTATGTACCCTACAGTATATACCCTAAACCTACAGTATGTACCCTACATTATGTACCCTAAACCTACAGTATGTACCCTACAGTATGTACCCTAAACCTACAGTATGTACCCTACAGTATATACCCTAAACCTACAGTATATACCCTACAGTATGTACCCTACAGTATATACCCTAAACCTACAGTATGTACCCTACAGTATATACCCTAAACCTACAGTATGTACCCTACAGTATATACCCTAAACCTATGCAAATGCAAATAATCTGGGTAGCCATTGGCTTGGGGGTAGAAGCTATTTAGGAGCGTCTTGGACCTAAACTTGGTGCTCCGGTACCACTTGCCGTGCGGTAGCAGAGAGAACAGACTAGGGTGGCTGGAGTCTTTTACAATTTTTAGGGCCTTCCTCTGACACCGCCTGGTATAGAGGTCCTGGATGGCAGGAAACTGGGCCCCGGGGATGTACTGGGCTGTACGCACTACCCCCTGTAGTGCCTTGCGGTCGGAGGCCGAGCAGTTGCCATTCCAGGCAGTAATGCAACCCGTCAGGATGCTCTCGATGGTGCAGCTGTAAGACCTTTTGAGGATCTGAGGACCCATGCCAAATCTTATCAGTCTCTTGAGGGGGAAAAGGTTTTGTCGTGCCTTCTTCACGACTGTCATGGTGTTCCTGGACCATGTTAGTTTGTTGGTGTGGACGCCAAGGAACTTGAAGCTCTCAACCTGCTCCACTCCAGCCCCGTCGATGAGAATGGGGGCGTGCTCGGTCCTCCTTTTCCTCTAGTCCACAATCATCTATTTTGTCTTGATCACATTGAGGTAGAGGTTGTTGTCCTTGCACCACACGGTCAGGTCTCTGACCTCCTCCCTATAGGCTGTCTCATCGTTGTCTGTGATCAGGCCTACCACTGTTGTGTCGTCTGCAAACTTAATGATAGTGTTGGAGTCGTGCCTGGCCATGCAGTCGTGGGTGAACAGGGAGTACAGGAGGGGACTAAGCACGCACCCCTGGAGAGCTCCAGTATTGAGGATCAGCATGGCAGATGTGTTGCTACCTACCCTCACCACCTGGGGGCGGCCCGTCAGGAAGTCCAGGATCCAGTTGCAGAGGGAGGTGTTTAGTCCCAGGTTCCTTAGCTTAGTGATGAGCTTTGAGGGTACTATGGTGTTGAACGCTGAGCTGTAGTCAATGAATAGCATTCTCACATAGGTGTTCCTTTTGTCCAGGTGGGAAAGGGCAGTGTGGAGTGTAATAGAGATTGCATCATCTGTGGATCTGTTTGGGCGGTATGCAAATTGGAGTGGGTATAGGGTTTCTGGGATAATGGTGTTGATGTGAGCCATTACCAGCCTTTCAAAGCACTTCATGGCTACGGACGTGAGTGCTACGGGTCTGTAGTCATTTAGGCAGGTTGCCTTTGTGTTCTTGGGCACAGGGACTATGGTGGTCTGCTTGAAACATGTTGGTATTGCAGACTCAATCAGGGACATGTTGAAAATGTCAGTGAAGACACCTGCCAGTTGGTCAGCATATGCCCGGAGTACACGTCCTGGTAATCCGTCTGGCCCCGCAGTCTTGTGTATGTTGACCTGTTTGAAGGTCTTACTCACGTTGGCTACGGAGAGCGTGATCACACAGTCGTCCGGAACAGCTGATGCTCTCATACATGCCTCAGTGTTGCTTGCCTCGAAGCGAGCATAGAAGTGGTTTAGCTCGTCTGGTAGGATCGTGTCACTGGGCAGCTCGCGGCTGTGCTTCTCTTTGTAGTCTGTAATAGTTTGCAAGCCCTGCTACGTCCGACGAGCGTCGGAGCCGGTGTAGTATGATTCAATCTTAGCCCTGTATTGACGCTTTACCTGTTTGATGGTTCGTCGCAGGGCATAGCGAGATTTCTTGTAAGCTTCCGGGTTAGAGTCCCGCACCTTGAAGCGGCAGCTCTACCCTTTAGCTCAGTGCGAATGTTGCCTGTAATCCATGGCTTCTGGTTGGGGTATGTACGTACAGTCACTGTGGGGACTACGTCCTCAATGCACTTATTGATAAAGCCAGTGACTGATGTGGTGTATTCCTCAATGTCATCGGAAGCATCCTGGAATATGTTCCAGTCTGTGATAGCAAAACAGTCCTGTAGTTTAGCATCTGCTTCATCTGACCATTTTTTTATACCGAGTCACTAGTGCTTCCTGCTTTAATTTTTGCTCAGTTATAAAACTCCATAGTACGCAGTTATAAAACTCCATAGTACTCAGTTATAACACTCTATAGTACTCAGTTATAAAACTCTATAGTACTCAGTTATAAAACTCCATAGTACTCAGTTATAACACTCTATAGTACTCAGTTATAAAACTCCATAGTACTCAGTTATAACACTCTATAGTACTCAGTTATAAAACTCTATAGTACTCAGTTATAAAACTCCATAGTACTCAGTTATAACACTCTATAGTACTCAGTTATAAAACTCTATAGTACTCAGTTATAAAACTCCATAGTACTCAGTTATAACACTCTATAGTACTCAGTTATAAAACTCTATAGTACTCAGTTATAAAACTCCATAGTACTCAGTTATAAAACTCCATAGTACTCAGTTATAACACTCTATAGTACTCAGTTATAAAACTCTATAGTACTCAGTTATAAAACTCCATAGTACTCAGTTATAACACTCTATAGTACTCAGTTATAAAACTCCATAGTACTCAGTTATAACACTCTATAGTACTCAGTTATAAAACTCTATAGTACTCAGTTATAAAACTCCATAGTACTCAGTTATAACACTCTATAGTACTCAGTTATAAAACTCTATAGTACTCAGTTATAAAACTCCATAGTACTCAGTTATAACACTCTATAGTACTCAGTTATAAAACTCTATAGTACTCAGTTATAAAACTCCATAGTACTCAGTTATAAAACTCCATAGTACTCAGTTATAACACTCTATAGTACTCAGTTATAACACTCTATAGTACTCAGTTATTAAACTCTATAGTACTCAGTTATAAAACTCCATAGTACTCAGTTATAAAACTCTATAGTACTCAGTTATAAAACTCTATAGTACTCAGTTATAAAACTCCATAGTACTCAGTTATAAAACTCTATAGTACTCAGTTATTAAACTCTATAGTACTCAGTTATAAAACTCCATAGTACTCAATAGTAGTCTCTAATGTATAGTCCCCCTCTCTTCTCTCCTTCTCTTTTCTCTAATGTATAGTCCCCCTCTCTTCTCTCCTTCTCTTTTCTCTGATGGATAGTCCCCCT
>NC_052338.1:33457445-33517445 GCF_016432855.1 Salvelinus namaycush
CTATAACTGTAATTATCCATTCTCTTTCTGTTTCAGATTAGTTTCTATAACTGTAATTATCCATTCTCTTTCTGTTTCAGATTAGTTTCTATAACTGTAATTATCCATTCTCTTTCTGTTTCAGATTAGTTTCTATAACTGTAATTATCCATTCTCTCTCTGTTTCAGATTAGTTTCTATAACTGTAATTATCCATTCTCTCTCTGTTTCAGATTAGTTTCTATAACTGTAATTATCCATTCTCTCTCTGTTTCAGATTAGTTTCTATAACTGTAATTATCCATTCTCTCTCTGTTTCAGATTAGTTTCTATAACTGTAATTATCCATTCTCTCTCTGTTTCAGATTAGTTTCTATAACTGTAATTATCCATTCTCTCTCTGTTTCAGATTAGTTTCTATAACTGTAATTATCCATTCTCTCTCTGTTTCAGATTAGTTTCTATAACTGTAATTATCCATTCTCTTTCTGTTTCAGATTAGTTTCTATAACTGTAATTATCCATTCTCTTTCTGTTTCAGATTAGTTTCTATAACTGTAATTATCCATTCTCTCTCTGTTTCAGATTAGTTTCTATAACTGTAATTATCCATTCTCTTTCTGTTTCAGATTAGTTTCTATAACTGTAATTATCCATTCTCTTTCTGTTTCAGATTAGTTTCTATAACTGTAATTATCCATTCTCTCTCTGTTTCAGATTAGTTTCTATAACTGTAATTATCCATTCTCTCTCTGTTTCAGATTAGTTTCTATAACTGTAATTATCCATTCTCTTTCTGTTTCAGATTAGTTTCTATAACTGTAATTATCCATTCTCTTTCTGTTTCAGATTAGTTTCTATAACTGTAATTATCCATTCTCTCTCTGTTTCAGATTAGTTTCTATAACTGTAATTATCCATTCTCTCTCTGTTTCAGATTAGTTTCTATAACTGTAATTATCCATTCTCTTTCTGTTTCAGATTAGTTTCTATAACTGTAATTATCCATTCTCTTTCTGTTTCAGATTAGTTTCTATAACTGTAATTATCCATTCTCTCTCTGTTTCAGTGTAACGGTGTTCCTCCTCCTCTTCATACGATGAGGAGGAGTAGTGATTTGACCAACGTGCAGCGGGTTGTGAATACATAATGAACTTTATTTAACAAGACGAAACTAAACACACGAAGAACACTTGATAATTTACAAAACAACAAAACGAAGTAGACAGACGTGACCGAGAGAACTTACATAAAACATGAAGAACGCACGAACAGGAACAGACTAATACAAACGAACGCTACAGTCCCGTGTGGTGCGCAGACACAGACACGGACGACAATCACCCACAAACAAACAGTGAGAACAACCTACCTTAATATGACTCTCAATCAGAGGAAACGTCAAACACCTGCCTCTAATTGAGAGCCATACCAGGCAACCCAAAACCAACATAGAAACAGAAAACATAGACTGCCCACCCAAAACTCACGCCCTGACCAATAAACACATACCAAACAACAGAAAACAGGTCAGGAACGTGACAGAACCCCCCCTCAAGGTGCGAACTCCGGGCGCACCCCTACAACTCAAGGGGAGGGTCTGGGTGGGCATCTGTCCGCGGTGGCGGCTCCGGCGGTGGACGAGGACACCACTCCACCACTGTCTTTGTCCCCCTCCTTAGCGTCCTTTGAGTGGCGACCCTCGCCCCCGACCATGGTCCAGGAACCTTCACTAAGGCCCCTCCTACATAGAGGAGACAGCTCAGGACAGAGAGGTAGCTCAGGACAGAGAGGTAGCTCAGGACAGAGAGGTAGCTCAGGACAGAGAGGTAGCTTAGGACAGAGGGACAACTCTGTACTAATGGCAGCTCCGGACTGAGTGGCAGCTCCGGACTGGGTGGCAGCTCCGGACTGGGTGGCAGCTCCGGACTGGGTGGCAGCTCCGGACTGAGTGGCAGCTCCGGACTGAGTGGCAGCTCCGGACTGAGTGGCAGCTCATGACTGGAGGGCAGCTCATGACTGGAGGGCAGCTCATGACTGGAGGGCAGCTCATGACTGTAGGGCAGCTCATGACTGGAGGGCAGCTCATGACTGGAGGGCAGCTCATGACTGGAGGGCAGCTCATGACTGGAGGGCAGCTCATGACTGGAGGGCAGCTCATGACTGGAGGGCAGCTCATGACTGTAGGGCAGCTCATGACTGTAGGGCAGCTCATGACTGTAGGGCAGCTCATGACTGTAGGACAGCTCATGACTGGCTGGCGGCTCTGGCAGCTCCTGACTGGCTGGCGGCTCTGGCAGCTCCTGACTGGCTGGCGGCTCTGGCAGCTCCTGACTGGCTGGCGGCTCTGGCAGCTCCTGACTGGCTGGCGGCTCTGGCAGCTCCTGACTGGCTGGCGGCTCTGGCAGCTCCTGACTGGCTGGCGGCTCTGGCAGCTCCTGACTGACGGACGGCTCTAGCGGCTCCTGACTGACGGACGGCTCTAATGGCTCGGGACAGACGGGCGGCTCTAATGGCTCGTGGCAGACGGATGGCTCAGAAGGCGCTGGGCAGACGGATGGCTCAGAAGGCGCTGGGCAGACGGATGGCTCAGAAGGCGCTGGGCAGACGGATGGCTCAGACGGCGCTGGGCAGACGGATGGCTCAGACGGCGCTGGGCAGACGGATGGCTCAGACGGCGCTGGGCAGACAGATGGCTCAGACGGTGCTGGGCCGACAGATGGCTCTGCCCTGCTGAGGCGCACAGTAGGCCTGGTGCGTGGTGCCGGAACTGGAGGTACCGGGCTGACGGCACGCACCTCAGGGCGAGTGCGGGGAGAAGGAACAGTGCGTACAGGGCTCTGGAGACGCACAGGAGGCTTGATGCGTGGTGCCGAAACTGGAGGCACTGAGCTTGAGACACGCACCACAGGGAGAGTGCGTGGAGGAGGAACAGGGCTCTGGAGACGCACTGGAAGCCTGGTGCGTGGTGTAGGCACTGGTGGTACTGAGCTGGGGCGGGAAGGTGGCGCCGGATATACCGGACCGTGTAGGCGTACTGGCTCCCTTGAGCACTGAGCCTGCCCAACCTTACCTGGTTGCATGCTCCCCGTAGCCCGTCCAGTGCGGGGAGGTGGAATAACCCGCACTGGGCTGTGTTGGCGAACCGGGGACACCATGCGTAAGGCTGGTGCCATGTACACCGGCCCGAGGAGACGTACTGGAGGCCAGATATGTTGAGCCGGCTTCATGGCACTTGGCTCAATGCTCACTCTAGCCCTACCAGTGCGGGGAGGTGGAATAACCCGCACCGGGCTATGCACACGTACAGGAGACACCGTGCGCTCTACTGCGTAACACGGTGTCTGCCCGTACTCCCGCTCTCCACGGTTAGCCTGGGAAGTGGGCGCAGGTCTCCTACCTGCCCTCGGCCCACTACCTCTTAGCCCCCCCCCCCAAGAAATTTTTGGGTAGTACTCACGGGCTTTTCGGGCTTCCGTGCTAGACGCGTCCCCTCATAACGCCGGTTCCTCTCTCCGGTTTCCTCCGCTCTCCGAGCTGCCTCCAGCTGTTCCCATGGGCGGCGATTAACTTCAACTTTAGCCCATGGTCCTTTTCCTTCCATGATCTCCTCCCAAGACCAGAAATCCTGCTTCGTGCGCTGTCCGTTAACCCGCTGCTTGATCCGGGTTTGGTGGGTGATTCTGTAACGGTGTTCCTCCTCCTCTACATACGAAGAGGAGGAGTAGTGATTGGACCAACGTGCAGCGGGTTGTGAATACATAATGAACTTTATTTGACAAGACGAAACTAAACACACGAAGAACACTTGATAATTTACAAAACAACAAAACGAAGTAGACAGACGTGACCGAGAGAACTTACATAAAACATGAAGAACGCACGAACAGGAACAGACTAATACAAACGAACGCTACAGTCCCGTGTGGTGCGCAGACACAGACACGGACGACAATCACCCACAAACAAACAGTGAGAACAACCTACCTTAATATGACTCTCAATCAGAGGAAACGTCAAACACCTGCCTCTAATTGAGAGCCATACCAGGCAACCCAAAACCAACATAGAAACAGAAAACATAGACTGCCCACCCAAAACTCACGCCCTGACCAATAAACACATACCAAACAACAGAAAACAGGTCAGGAACGTGACATTCAGATTAGTTTCTATAACTGTAATTATCCATTCTCTCTCTGTTTCAGATTAGTTTCTATAACTGTAATTATCCATTCTCTTTCTGTTTCAGATTAGTTTCTATAACTGTAATTATCCATTCTCTCTCTGTTTCAGATTAGTTTCTATAACTGTAATTATCCATTCTCTCTCTGTTTCAGATTATAGCCTATTCCTCTTTCTTTTCCTCTCACTCTGATAACATACAGTATTTTAGTTCATATTTAGTTTAACAACTAACCCCTCTCCTTCCATCTTTCTTTCTCTCCGTAGTTCCAGAGATGAAGGTCAACCCTACAGCGGTGGGCGTATCTTTACCTACGGAAGCGCCCCTCCCCTTCTCCACCACCCAGGCCACTGGCCCCGCCCCCTCGGCCCCACCTGTAGCCGAGCCCAGCCCTAAACTTGACATCCTTCCTACCCCACTACCCACTGAGGGAGAAGGGGAGAGCGGGGTAGAGTGGGAGAGAGAACAAGAGAGGGAGAGGGAACAAGAGAAGGAGAGGGAACAAGAGAAGGAGAGGGAACAAGAGAAGGAGAGGGAACAAGAGAAGGAGAGGGAACAAGAGAAGGAGAGGAAAAAAGAGAAGGAGAGGGAACAAGAGAAGGAGAGGGAACAAGAGAGGGAGAGGAAACAAGAGAAGGAGAGGGAACAAGAGAAGGAGAGGGAACAAGAGAAGGAGAGGGAACAAGAGAAGGAGAGGGAACGAGAGAAGGAGAGGGAACAAGAGAAGGAGAGGGAACAAGAGAGGGAGAGGGAACAAGAGAGGGAGAGGGAACAAGAGAGGGAGAGGGAACAATTGAAGGAGAGGAAACAAGAGAGGGAGAGGGAACAATTGAAGGAGAGGGAACAAGAGAAGGAGAGGGAACAAGAGAGCGAGAGGGAACGAGAGAGGGAGAGGGAACGAGAGAGGGAGAGGGAACGAGAGAGGGAGAGGGAACGAGAGAGGGAGAGAGAACGAGAGAGGGAGAGAGAACGAGAAAGAGAGAGGATACGGGAATTAGAGAGGGAACAAGAAAGAGACAAGGCCGCCCAGACTACCATCTCCCCCCGCAGCCCTGCAGCTCTTCCCATGGCAACCACCAGTTTGGCGACTCCTTCGGCGGAGAGCGCAGCACCCTCTAGCGGCGTGGAAGACCTGGGCACCACAGAAGAAGAGGACGAGGATGTTTACCTGTCCCCAGACCCCACCACCAGTTTACTTATGGAGACCACCACAGAAGAAGAAGTGACCACTACTGCCACAGAGACAGAGACCACACCCATCCCAGAGACAACAGCTCCACACACTACGACTGGCCCAGCCCCAACTGAGAGGTCTAGCTCTGCCCCCTTCAGGCCCAGGGTTCCTGTGACCTTGCCTACTAAAGCTGCACCCACAGAGAAGAGCACACGTCCCCAGCTACCCTCTACGACGGTGTGTGTGTGTGTGTGTGTGTGTCCTGTGTGAATGTGTCATCACATGTGGAGTGAGAGACACAGGTGGGCCTCGTTAAGAGAGCGTTAGTAGCATCGTTAATGATTCATTACATGATTAGAATCCAGATAAATGGACTGGAGCCAGTGGAGGCTGCTGAGGGGAGGACGGCTCTGAATAATGGCTGGGACGGAGCGAATTGAACGGCATCAAACACGTTCCGCTCCAGCCGTTACCACGAGCCCATCCTCCCCAATTAAGGTGCCACCAGCCTCCTGTGACAAACGCACATAATGTGATGTTTATTTGGGTTCTCTATCTGATGTGTTCAACTGACATGGTCACTGTATTTCTCTCTCTCAGAATAATGAGTTGGGGGTTAACGGACCCAGCGGAGACTTTGAGATCCGTGAGGAGGACCATCGCCAGGGCAACGAGGTTGTTGGGCGTGGCGTGGAGACGGGAGCGGAGCCTGATCTAATTGGCAACACGATCAACACGGGAAGTTCTGCCGCTCAACTTCCACAGAAGAACATCCTGGAGAGGAAGGAGGTCCTGATAGGCGAGTCTCTCTCACTCCATCTCTCTCTTTCTCTCTTCTAATCTCTGTCACTCCATCTCTCTCTTTCTCTCCGTATTCTTCTGATGGGACATAGCCTTTTTGTCTTCATTCTGATTGGCTGTCTCTCTCTCCCCTCAGCCATTCAGATTGCTTGCCTGCTGGCGGTGGTTTTCGGTGCCTTCATGATGATCAGTAAAGAGCAGGAGTCATACAGGGCTTAGCGTGTCCTTAGCGTGTCCGTGCGCTAGACACGTGTGCTGTTAGTTTGTTGTGTAGGACCAGTAGCACACGCATTATATGAGTGTGTATGTGCTTGTGTGTCTTATTGACACATGATGTTAGCGTGTACTGTGTAGGTGGGGACTATGTAAGGACACATGATGTTAGCGTGTACTCTGTAGGTGGGGACTATGTAAGGACACATGATGTTAGCGTGTACTGTGTAGGTGGGGGACTATGTAAGGACACATGATGTTAGCGTGTACTGTGTAGGTGGGGACTATGTAAGGACACATGATGTTAGCGTGTACTGTGTAGGTGGGGACTATGTAAGGACACATGATGTTAGCGTGTACTGTGTAGGTGGGGACTATGTAAGGACACATGATGTTAGCGTGTACCGTGTAGGTGGGGACTATGTAAGGACACATGATGTTAGCGTGTACTGTGTAGGTGGGGACTATGTAAGGACACATGATGTTAGCGTGTACTGTGTAGGTGGGGACTATGTAAGGACACATGATGTTAGCGTGTACTGTGTAGGTGGGGACTATGTAAGGGCACATGATGTTAGCGTGTACTGTGTAGGTGGAGACTATGTAAGGACACATGATGTTAGCGTGTACCGTGTAGGTGGGGACTATGTAAGGACACATGATGTTAGCGTGTACTGTGTAGGTGGGGACTATGTAAGGGCACATGATGTTAGCGTGTACTGTGTAGGTGGAGACTATGTAAGGACACATGATGTTAGCGTGTACCGTGTAGGTGGGGACTATGTAAGGACACATGATGTTAGCGTGTACTGTGTAGGTGGGGACTATGTAAGGACACATGATGTTAGCGTGTACCGTGTAGGTGGGGACTATGTAAGGACACATGATGTTAGCGTGTACTGTGTAGGTGGGGACTATGTAAGGACACATGATGTTAGCGTGTACTGTGTAGGTGGGGACTATGTAAGGACACATGATGTTAGCGTGTACTGTGTAGGTGGGGACTATGTAAGGACACATGATGTTAGCGTGTACTGTGTAGGTGGGGACTATGTAAGGACACCGCTTTGGGGACTTTAGATCATAATGACAGATAATAGTGAGTTGATATGTTGACATGTCAGTTGGTATACTAGCATTGTGTGCAGTGCTTGAAGTGGTACATGAAGATGCAGGTATTTACTTACAGCTGCAATATGTAACTTTTTGGGGCAATCTGACCAAATGCACATAGAAATGTGAGTTATAGATCTGTGATTCGAAATTGAAAGCAAGTCTAGGAAGCGTTTTTGCGGCTTTTACTTTCGGTTTTGTACGCCAGCTTCAAACAAGCTGAAAATACAATATTTAGGTTATTGAAAAGAAATATATTTCACAGTGGTTTAGATGGTACAATGATTCTCTACACTATACATTGTTTCTTTTGTCACATAAACTGAAATTAGGCAACGCAACCAGGAAATGGTGGAGCGATTTCTGGATATTGCACCTTTAACTCACTCAATTTACCATGCCCGAGGGTGATTTTATTCTATTTGAATCCATTTCTATTGGCTATTCTCCAGTAGGCCAATAGAAGCCGTTGGTCAGCACTAGTCCACTTCAACTGCATGGCGTTGGTCTGTTTGTTTCTGGTGGTTTCTTTACATCTTCTGTCCTATTTAGAATATGTTCTACAATGTTTGACCATATTTCTCTATGTCCCGTTTCTCCCTCCCTCCCTCCCTCCCTCCCTCCCTCCCTCCCTCCCTCCCTCCCTCCCTCCCTCCCTCCCTCCCTCCCCCTCGCTCTCTCCCCGTCCCTCTCTCTCGCTCTCTCCCGGTCCCTCCCTCTCGCTCTCTCCCCATCTCTCCCTCTCGCTCTCTCCCCATCTCTCCCTCTCGCTCTCTCCCCGTCTCTCCCTCTCGCTCTCTCCCCATCTCTCCCTCTCGCTCTCTCCCCGTCTCTCCCTCTTGCTCTCTCCCCGTCTCTCCCTCTCGCTCTCTCCCCGTCTCTCCCCCTCACTCTCTCCCCGTCCCTCCCTCTCGCTCTCTCCCCATCCCTCCCTTTCGCTCTCTCCCCGTCTCTCCCTCTCGCTCTCTCCCCGTCCCTCCCTCTCGCTCTCTCCCGGTCCCTCCCTCTCGCTCTCTCCCCGTCTCTCCCTCTCGCTCTCTCCCGTCCCTCCCTCTCGCTCTCTCCCCGTCCCTCCCTCTCGCTCTCTCCCCATCCCTCCCTCTCGCTCTCTCCCCATCCCTCCCTCTCGCTCTCTCCCCGTCTCTCCCTCTCGCTCTCTCCCCGTCTCTCCCTCTCGCTCTCTCCCCGTCTCTCCCTCTCGCTCTCTCCCTCTCACTCTTTCCCCATCCCTCCCTCTCTCTTCTTCCTTCCTTCCCGTCTGCTCTCTCTCCCTCCTCTCTCCTTCTCCCTCCCTCCATCTCTCCCTCCACAGCGGTGATAGTGGGGGGCGTGGTGGGGGCTCTGTTCGCAGCGTTCCTGGTCATGCTGCTGGTGTACAGGATGAAGAAGAAAGATGAGGGAAGCTACACGCTGGAGGAACCCAAACAGGCTACCGTCACCTACCAGAACCCTGACAAACAGGCTACCGTCACCTACCAGAACCCTGACAAACAGGAGGAGTTCTATGCATGAGAGAGAGAGAGAGAGAGAGGTGTGTGTGTTTGTGAGAGAGAGAGAGAGAGAGAGAGAGAGAGAGAGAGAGAGAGAGAGAGAAAAAAGGGAGAGGGATCACTCCACCTCCTGTCTTGTCGCCTCACCTCTCCTTCCCATCTCTTCCTCCCTCTCCCCCGTGTCATTTGTTGTTAAGAGTGCCTGTCTCCATGGACTCCGAACTTTCTTAAAAAAATTCAAAAATAAATGAACAAAAATATATAAGCTGAAAAAATAACCATAAACACATGATACACATATTTGTTTTTTTAAGTAAATGTTATGAATATTATACAATTATTGTTCTGATGTAACTCATTAATTTTCTTTTTTTGTTGTAAAAACACAAGCTCTTATCCTGTGGTCCAGCACAATACTCTGTCTGTTCCACTGAGCAAATGAGACAAGAGAAAGAGGGATGAGGGGAGAAGGAGGTAGGAGGGAGAGAGGTGTCATCTGATTGGCCACACAGATACTGGGGTCAAAGGTTAGAGGAAAGCTCACTATTGAATTGCCTTCCACCGTCCTGGTGCGCACACACACACACACACACACACACACACACACACACACACACACACACACACACACACACACACACACACACACACACACACACACACACACACACACACACACACACACACACACACCGTGTGTACAGTCGTGGCCAAAAGTTTTGAGAATGACACAAATATTAATTTCCACAAAGTTTGCTGCTTCAGTTTCTTTAGATATTTTTGTCAGATGTTACTATGGAATACTGAAGGATAATCACAAGCATTTCATAAGTGTCAAAGGCTTTTATTGACAATTACATGAAGTTGATGCAAAGAGTCAATATTTGCAGTGGCATGCTGTCAATTAACTTCTGGGCCACATCCTGACTGATGGCAGCCCATTCTTGCATAATCAATGCTTGGAGTTTGTCAGAATTTGTGGGTTTTTGATTGTCCACCCGCCTCTTGAGGATTGACCACAAGTTCTCAAAGGGATTAAGGTCTGGGGAGTTTCCTGGCCATGGACCCAAAATATCGATGCCACTTAGTTATCACTTTTGCCTTATGGCAAGGTGCTCCATCATGCTGGAAAAGGCATTGTTCGTCACCAAACTGTTCCTGGATGGTTGGGAGAAGTTGCTCTCGGAGGATGTGTTGGTACCATTCTTTATTCATGGCTGTGTTCTTAGGCAAAATTGTGAGTGAGCCCACTCCCTTGGCTGAGAAGCAACCCCACACATGAATGGTCTCAGGATGCTTTACTGTTGGCATGACACAGGACTGATGGTAGCTCTCACCTTGTCTTCTCCGGACAAGCTTTTTTCCGGATGCCCCAAACAATCGGAGAGGGGATTCATCAGAGAAAATGACTTTACCCCAGTCCTCAGCAGTCCAATCCCTGTACCTTTTGCAGAATACCAGTCTGTCCCTGATGTTTTTCCTGGAGAGAAATGGCTTCTTTGCTGCCCTTCTTGACACCAGGCCATCCTCCAAAAGTCTTCGCCTCACTGTGCGTGCAGATGCACTCACACCTGCCTGCTGCCATTCCTGAGCAAGCTCTGTACTGGTGGTGCCACGATCCAGCAGCTGAATCAACTTTAGGAGACGGTCCTGTCGCTTGCTGGACTTTCTTGGGCGCCCTGAAGCTTTCTTCACAACAATTGAACCGCTCTCCTTGAAGTTCTTGATGATCCGATAAATGGTTGATTTAGGTGCAATCTTACTGGCTGCAATATCCTTGCCTGTGAAGCCCTTTTTGTGCAAAGCAATGATGACAGCACGTGTTTCCTTGCAGGTAACCATGTTTGACAGAGGAAGAACAATGATTCCAAGCACCACCCTCCTTTTGAAGCTTCCAGTCTGTTATTCGAACTCAATCAGCATGACAGAGTGATTTCCAGCCTTGTCCTCATCAACACTCATACCTGTGTTAACGAGAGAATCACTGACATGATGTCAGCTGGTCCTTTTGTGGCAGGGCTGAAATGCAGTGGAAATGTTTTTGGGGGATTCAGTTCATTTGCATGGTAAAGAGGGACTTTGCAATTAATTGCAATTCACCTGATCACTCTTCATAACATTCTGGAGTATATGCAAACTGAGGCAGCAGACTGTGAAAATTAATATTTGTTTCATTCTCAAAACTTTTGGCCACGACTACTGTGGTGATGTGTAGTGCACGATCACGATCACAAACACACACACACACACACACACAGCTTGGACCCCTCTCTCTGTGCTTGGTCAATTGGAGTAGGGGAACCCTCCCAGAATGCTCTGACAACCTCGGGACAACGTTGTGGCAACATTCACTGTTAGTTAGCAAAGGATTCTAACCAGGGATGTAGTGGTAAATAAACCGCTGAAGCCCGGTGGGGCGGCGAGTAACATAAACATCAGCTAATGATAAGAATGACACTTGAGCATAGTAGATGTGTTAACACTGTTCACCAAGTAAAGGGGTGTTTAAACAAAGTAAAGGGGTGTTTAAACAAAGTAAAGGGGTGTTTAAACAATAGTTTACACTGTTCACCAAGTAAAGGGGTGTTTAAACAATAGTTTACACTGTTCACCAAGTAAAGGGGTGTTTAAACAATAGTTTACACTGTTCACCAAGTAAAGGGGTGTTTAAACAATAGTTTACACTGTTCACCAAGTAAAGGGGTGTTTAAACAACAGTTTACGAGCGTTTACCCTCCTACATCCCTGGGTCGTATTCATTAAGCAGCAAATCAAGAAAACTAACGGAAACGGGGAGAGGGACTATCTGGCCTTGTCCTGTAAGAAATGCTCATTTCTGTTTTCCATTGCAAAACATTTTCCAACATTGTCCATTGCGTGTCTTAATGAATAGGACCCTGGTGCTGTATGCCAACACAGGGATAGTGGCTAGTTAGTTGTCTGGTCTGCTCCTTTATGCTGTACAAAAGTGATAGTTCTATGGATAGTGATATTGATAATCAATAATATGTCAATGTTCCAGGCTGGATGGTAAATTATAATATTGATAATACTCCAACGGGAGGACATGTATTTAGCATTTTCAAAAGTTTATATGTAAATATCATTGTCTGTCATCGTCACTCTAACCACGATCAGTGTTTCTATATCACGTCAGTCTGTGGTATTAACCACGATCAGTGTTTCTATATCACGTCAGTCTGTGGTATTAACCACGATCACTGTTTCTATATCACGTCAGTCTGTGGTATTAACCACGATCACTGTTTCTATATCACGTCAGTCTGTGGTATTAACCACGATCACTGTTTCTATATCACGTCAGTCTGTGGCGCTGTGCTCTCAACACACGCAAGCATGCGCTCACACAATTAAGCACATACACACACACACACACACACACACAAGCACGTGTTCACACGCTCGAACACAGACATACACACACAAACATACATATCACCTGCGCTTCATTGACTAAATATACATCAATCATATCATTATCCTCATCAGACAAGGTGGTTTCAGTACGTTATTGATAAGTCATCAATCCGTTTCAGGTTGGTTAGAGTTTGGTCCATTGTGTAAAAGCAAAATCGTGTATCCATCCAATCACCTGCATGCTCTTTCTTTCTCTTATCCCATTGGTTGTCTGTCTGGGGGTGGGCGGTTCTTTGTAACTGTGAGGGTGGGACTTACGATGCTGAAAGTGACTCTTCAAGTCGAAGTTGTCCATCGGTAAGTATGAGGACAGGAGTTTGGCTGGGGGCTGTGGGTAGGTGTGGGACAGGAGTTTGGCTGGGGGCTGTGGGTAGGTGTGGGACAGGAGTTTGGCTGGGGGCTGTGGGTAGGTGTGGGGACAGGAGTTTGGCTGGGGGCTGTGGGTAGGTGTGGGGACAGGAGTTTGGCTGGGGGCTGTGGGTAGGTGTGGGGACAGGAGTTGTGCTTTCTATCTAAGATTGTAACAATAACCAACACAACAGTACGATACCATGCTAATAATACAACCAGGCTAATATCTTCTAATATACTGTAGAACAACTGCATGGGAGTCAAACTATACTAGTGTGTGTGTGAGGGGTGTTCTCTGAGAGGAATGTACTGTGGGCAGGTGTGTATTTTACCTGTTCCAGCAGTTCTGACGCTCTTCCATAGTCAGGTAGTCACACCTGTAGCCGTGTGTGTGTGTGTAGGTCTCACCTGTTCACTGCTGAATGTGGGGCTAGTCTGCTTTTTCACACAGTCTGTCTCTCTGTTTGTATTAGGACTGACTGACACACACATCAGTGTGTGTGTGTGTGTGTGTGTGTGTGTGTGTGTGTGTGTGTGTGTGTGTGTGTGTGTGTGTGTGTGTGTGTGTGTGTGTGTGTGTGTGTGTGTGTGTGTGTGTGTGTGTGTGTGCCAAGCCGTATTCACGGTTACCCATCCTGTTTTTATACATGTACATTTCTTAAGGCTGAGTTTCTGTCATTGACTGCTGGGCGCCGGGAGACGGACCTCCTCGCAACAACCCTGCCACTCTGTTCCAAATAAAAGACCTCATTGGTTAACACACTGTCCTCTGTGATTTCATTGGCTGAGGCTGTGTGGGTGGAAGGAACATGAGGGGACTGATGGGGTGAAGAGCTCTGAATAGTGAATCACAATATCACATGGTTAACACTCTTCGGTGATAATTTCACTTCCTTATGTTATAAAATATATTTTACAGTTAGTCCCGTGTAGCTCAGTTGGTAGAGCACAGAAACTTCCAATGCCAGGGTTGTGGGTTCAATTCCCACCGGAGACTAGTATGAAACTGTATGAACTCACTACTGGAAGTCCGTCTGGATAAGAGCGTCTGCTTAATAACTAACATGTAAAAAAGACAAGTATGATTATTCATGTTCTGCATCGTTCAGTGTGGTTGTTCTCCAGCATATCATTAATGTAGTAACCTAATACATCCCACAGTAAGCACCTAGCTTGCTGGTTTCACATAAAAACTGTAGAGAATTTTACATTTTGTGGCTGTCGCCTTCAAAGTCCGGTTGGGTGTGTCAGGGAATTCTGCCCTATGTTTATACCAGAGACCACAGGAAACTTCTTTGATCAGAGGTTAGTTTGTTTAATAAGGATTGCAAGCCGGAGTTTTCACTTACAGTAATTTGCAAGTAACACACTCAGTACAAAATATGTTGTTTTCCCTTTTTATCCCCTACTGAGGACCGCCCCACCCAGGGTGATGTCCCTGACCACCCCACCCAGGGTGATGTCCCTGACCACCCCACCCAGGGTGATGTCCCTTAACTTTAATACCATATAAGCTCATAATGAATAGTTGCTAATACAAAGATGTTTCTGCTAGGCGGAGTTCAGTTTATTGTTGTTTGCAGTTAGTTTCCCAATCCTTCTTCTTCCTGTTGCTATCATGTACCAGCAGAAGTAAGACTGGAACATAGTATATCAACAGGAACTGAAAGTATAGTTTCAACACACAGACATCTGACCTTTGTACAGTTGACCTCTTCATGCACTTATAAAGTCTCTACCACTGATTCTTAATATCAAGCTAAAGCAAAACATGAATCATTGTACTTTTGTAATTACAGGTGTTCCTATAATGTACAGACATTATATAATTCCTTTCAGGTGCTGCCATAGATTTACATTACGGGCTGCAGTCCAAACACGTTAATTTCACCGCCTCAGCCCTCGCGCTAGCCACTTTCCCTCGGGGAATCCCTGTCGAAACTGGATGCAGTTCGATTGTCATCTTAAGTGGACGTCACAACTTTGATCACTTGTGAGGTTGATATGACCCACAATTCAATGCTAACTGTCGTCACGTGTGTCCGGTGGCTGCGAGGTGTCAAATTTAATCAACATGGCTTCATTTTCTGCATGTGAGACAAAATTATGACGCTAGCTTTATAAAAAAAAAATTATATAGATTACCTTTATTTTAGCATTGGCAAGTGGGAAGGATGCTCAAATTGTCTTAGTCTCGTAGTGAGGAGTTTATAAAACGTAGCTATCTTCATAAACATATTTTTTCGGAATTCTGAAATGTATTGGAATAAATGAGCAAACTATAAAACTATCTAGCCAGCTATGGGTAACTGTAGCTAGCTACCTGGCAGAAGTGCTAGCTACATTAATAGCTTTAGGTTTGTTGTTTTTAAACTCAACTTCAAGATTTCCACCAAGGACATTGCCTCTCCGATCATCACTCTACCAAGGGAGATTTTAAGGTACACTCAGATGTGACGATGTAAAATGTAATTCAAGGGCTGAGGGTTTAGGGCCGAGAGCTGTCTACTTTGCGTTTGGACTGCAAGAAGGCTCAAGGTCATTGGCCGCAGATAAAATTATGTCAAATAAATCACATTATATCTACCGTAGCTTTGATTGGACTGATCATATCAACATTATACCAAAGATTTTTATAACTAAACCAAGATAGACCACAGCCTGTCATTACCAAGTGATAAATTAATTTGCCTTTGCACTCCTAAACAACGTGATTTAAAAATTTTAAAACAACTTTTTAAAAGGGTAAACTCTACAAATCTTTGTCCACTCTGTTCATAACATAGTGTTGTTTTGGGAACAGAAAATTGTATTGAAATCAAATATTTAATTGATAAGAAAATGTGCAGAATGTCGGCCAAAATCTGTCTTGTTCCATCTTCTCCCACTGCCTGCCAGAGGGCTCCCCCTCATCACCATATTTGGTAGTGAGTGGAAACGCCAAGCAGATGCTTCACACTTATACCTCCTGCCTTCGGGAAGTATTCAGACCCCTTGACTTTTTCCACATTGGACTTTTTCCAAATTTTGTTACGTTACAGCCTTGTTTTCAAATTTATTAAATATTTGTTGTTTCTCAGCAATCTACACACTGACCCATAATGACAAAGCGAAAACAGGTTTTTAGAATTTTTTGCAAATTTATTAAAGTTTTCAGACCCTTTGCTATGAGACTCGAAATTGAGTTCAGGTGCATCCCGTTTCCATTGATCATCCTTGAGATGTTTCTATAACTTCATTGGAGTCCAACTGTGGTAAATTAAATTGTTTGGACATGATTTGGAAAGGCACACACCTGTCTATATAAGGTCCCACAGTTGACAGTGCATGTCAGAGCAAAAACCAAGCCATGAGGTTGAAGGAATTGTCTGTAGAGCTCCGAGACAGGATTGTGTCGAGGCACAGATCTGGGGAAGGGTACCAAAAAATGTCTGCAGCATTGAAGGTAGCCAAGAACACAGTGGCCTCCATCATTCTTAAATGGAAGAAGTTTGGAACCACCAAGACTCTAACTACAGCTGTCCGCCCGGCCAAACTGAGCAATCGGGGGAGGTGACCAAGAACCTACTATGGTTCTGACTTGGTGTACAGGGAGAACACTGTAAGAACGGCCCATGTTCTGAAATCTGTCATTGTCCATTTCAAACGTGCTGAACACAGTTATATCGTCACTCTGAACTCGCTCATTAATGTCAGAATCGAAAATGCCTCTTATCCCTTCATTGTTCCCTTATGCCATCTCAATTGTTATATTGGTCTATCTCAGTATCTTATACATCATTTTAGGCAATGTAGGAATGATGCATTTCTTTGTTTTGCATACTTTGTGTATTATAATTAGCTCATGTGCTTTTCTACATGAAGAGGGGATACTATATAAGGTTGTTGGATCTGTAACCATGAAGAGGGGATACTATATAATGTTGTTGGGTCTGTAACAATGAAGAGGGGATACTATATAATGTTGTTGGGTCTGTAACCATGAAGAGGGGATACTATATAATGTTGTTGGGTCCGTAACCATGAAGAGGGGATACTATATAATGTTGTTGGGTCTGTAACCATGAGGAGGGGATACTATATAATGTTGTTGGGTCTGTAGCCATAAAGAGGGGATACTATATAATGTTGTTGGGTCTGTAACCATGAGGAGGGGATACTATATAATGTTGTTGGGTCTGTAACCATGAAGAGGAGATACTATATAATGTTGTTGGGTCTGTAACCATGAGGAGGGATACTATATAATGTTGTTGGGTCTGTAACCATGAAGAGGGGATACTATATAATGTTGTTGGGTCTGTAACCATGAAGAGGGGATACTATATAATGTTGGGTCTGTAACCATGAGGAGGGGATACTATATAATGTTGTTGCGTCTGTAACCATGAAGAGGGGATACTATATAATGTTGTTGGGTCTGTATCCATGAAGAGGGGATACTATATAATGTTGTTGGGTCTGTAACCATGAGGAGGGGATACTATATAATGTTGTTGGGTCTGTAACCATGAAGAGGGGATACTATATAATGTTGTTGGGTCGTAACCATGAAGAGGGGATACTATATAATGTTGTTGGGTCTGTAACAATGAAGAGGGGATACTATATAATGTTGTTGGGTCTGTAACCATGAAGAGGGGATACTATATAATGTTGTTGGGTCTGTAACCATGAGGAGGGGATACTATATAATGTTGTTGGGTCTGTAACCATGAGGAGGGATACTATATAATGTTGTTGGTTCTGTAACCATGAAGAGGGGATACTATATAATGTTGTTGGGTCTGTAACCAAGAGGAGGGGATACTATATAATGTTGTTGGGTCTGTAACCATGAAGAGGGGATACTATATAATGTTGTTGGGTCTGTAACCATGAAGAGGGGATACTATATAATGTTGTTGGGTCTGTAACCATGAGGAGGGATACTATATAATGTTGTTGGGTCTGTAACCATGAGGAGGGGATACTATATAATGTTGTTGGGTCTGTAACCATGAGGAGGGGATACTATATAATGTTGTTGGGTCTGTAACCATGAGGAGGGTCTGTAACCATGAGGAGGGGATACTATATAATGTTGTTGGGTCTGTAACCATGAGGAGGGATACTATATAATGTTGTTGGGTCTGTAACCATGAGGAAGGGATACTATATAATGTTGTTGGGTCTGTAACCATGAGGAGGGGATACTATATAATGTTGTTGGGTCTGTAACCATGAGGAGGGGATACTATATAATGTTGTTGGGTCTGTAACCATGAAGAGGGGATACTATATAATGTTGTTGGGTCTGTAAACATGAAGAGGGGATACTATATAATGTTGTTGGGTCTGTAACCATGAGGAGGGGATACTATTTAATGTTGTTGGGTCTGTAACCATTAAGAGGGGATACTATATAATGTTGTTGGGTCTGTAACCATGAAGAGGGGATACTATATAATGTTGTTGGGTCTGTAACCATGAGGAGGGGATACTATATAATGTTGTTGGGTCTGTAACCATGAGGAGGGTCTGTAACCATGAAGAGGGGATACTATATAATGTTGTTGGGTCTGTAACCGTGAAGAGGGGATACTATATAATGTTGTTGGGTCTGTAACCATGAAGAGGGGATACTATATAATGTTGTTGGGTCTGTAACCATGAGGAGGGGATACTATATAATGTTGTTGGGTCTGTAACCATGAGGAGGGGATACTATATAATGTTGTTGGGTCTGTAACCATGAGGAGGGATACTATATAATGTTGTTGGTTCTGTAACCATGAAGAGGGGATACTATATAATGTTGTTGGGTCTGTAACCAAGAGGAGGGGATACTATATAATGTTGTTGGGTCTGTAACCATGAAGAGGGGATACTATATAATGTTGTTGGGTCTGTAACCATGAAGAGGGGATACTATATAATGTTGTTGGGTCTGTAACCATGAGGAGGGATACTATATAATGTTGTTGGGTCTGTAACCATGAGGAAGGGATACTATATAATGTTGTTGGGTCTGTAACCATGAGGAGGGGATACTATATAATGTTGTTGGGTCTGTGACCATGAAGAGGGGATACTATATAATGTTGTTGGGTCTGTAACCATGAGGAGGGTCTGTAACCATGAAGAGGGGATACTATATAATGTTGTTGGGTCTGTAACCATGAGGAGGGATACTATATAATGTTGTTGGGTCTGTAACCATGAGGAAGGGATACTATATAATGTTGTTGGGTCTGTAACCATGAGGAGGGGATACTATATAATGTTGTTGGGTCTGTGACCATGAAGAGGGGATACTATATAATGTTGTTGGGTCTGTAACCATGAGGAGGGTCTGTAACCATGAAGAGGGGATACTATATAATGTTGTTGGGTCTGTAACCATGAAGAGGGGATACTATATAATGTTGTTGGGTCTGTAACCATGAGGAGGGTCTGTAACCATGAAGAGGGGATACTATATAATGTTGTTGGGTCTGTAACCATGAAGAGGGGATACTATATAATGTTGTTGGGTCTGTAACCATGAGGAGGGTCTGTAACCATGAAGAGGGGATACTATATAATGTTGTTGGGTCTGTAACCATGAGGAGGGGATACTATATAATGTTGTTGGGTCTGTAACCATGAAGAGGGGATACTATATAATGTTGTTGGGTCTGTAACCATGAAGAGGGGATACTATATAATGTTGTTGGGTCTGTAACCATGAGGAGGGGATACTATTTAATGTTGTTGGGTCTGTAACCATTAAGAGGGGATACTATATAATGTTGTTGGGTCTGTAACCATGAAGAGGGGATACTATATAATGTTGTTGGGTCTGTAACCATGAGGAGGGGATACTATATAATGTTGTTGTGTCTGTAACCATGAGGAGGGTCTGTAACCATGAGGAGGGGATACTATATAATGTTGTTGGGTCTGTAACCATGAGAAGGGGATACTATATAATGTTGTTGGGTCTGTAACCATGAAGAGGGGATACTATATAATGTTGTTGGGTCTGTAACCATGAAGAGGGGATACTATATAATGTTGTTGGGTCTGTAACCATGAAGAGGGGATACTATATAATGTTGTTGGGTCTGTAACCATGAAGAGGGGATACTATATAATGTTGTTGGGTCTGTAACCATGAAGAGGGGATACTATATAATGTTGTTGGGTCTGTAACCATGAGGAGGGGATACTATATAATGTTGTTGGGTCTGTAACCATGAAGAGGGGATACTATATAATGTTGTTGTGTCTGTAACCATGAGGAGGGGATACTATATAATGTTGTTGGGTCTGTAACCACGAAAAGGGGATACTATATAATGTTGTTGGGTCTGTAACCATGAAGAGGGGATACTATATAATGTTGTTGGGTCTGTAACCATGAAGAGGGGATACTATATAATGTTGTTGGGTCTGTAACCATGAAGAGGGGATACTATATAATGTTGTTGGGTCTGTAACCATGAAGAGGGGATACTATATAATGTTGTTGGGTCTGTAACCATGAAGAGGGGATACTATATAATGTTGTTGGGTCTGTAACCATGAAGAGGGGATACTATATAATGTTGTTGGGTCTGTAACCATGAAGAGGGGATACTATATAATGTTGTTGGGTCTGTAACCATGAGGAGGGGATATTATATAATGTTGTTGGGTCTGTAACCATGAAGAGGGGATACTATATAATGTTGTTGGGTCTGTAACCATGAGGAGGGATACTATATAATGTTGTTGGGTCTGTAACCATGAGGAGGAGATACTATATAATGTTGTTGGGTCTGTAACCATGAAGAGGGGATACTATATAATGTTATTGGGTCTGTAACCATGAAGAGGAGATACTATATAATGTTGGGTCTGTAACCATGAAGAGGGGATACTATATAATGTTGTTGGGTCTGTAACCATGAAGAGGGGATACTATATAATGTTGTTGGGTCTGTAACCATGAAGAGGGGATACTATATAATGTTGTTGGGTCTGTAACCATGAGGAGGGGATACTATATAATGTTGTTGGGTCTGTAACCATGAAGAGGGGATACTATATAATGTTGTTGGGTCTGTAACCATGAAGAGGGGATACTATATAATGTTGTTGGGTCTGTAACCATGAGGAGGGGATACTATATAATGTTGTTGGGTCTGTAACCATGAAGAGGGGATACTATATAATGTTGTTGGGTCTGTAACCATGAGGAGGGATACTATATAATGTTGTTGGTTCTGTAACCATGAAGAGGGGATACTATATAATGTTCTTGGGTCTGTAACCAAGAGGAGGGGATACTATATAATGTTGTTGGGTCTGTAACCATGAGGAGGGTCTGTAACCATGAGGAGGGGATACTATATAATGTTGTTGGGTCTGTAACCATGAGGAGGGGATACTATATAATGTTGTTGGGTCTGTAACCATGAGGAGGGGATACTATATAATGTTGTTGGGTCTGTAACCATGAGGAGGGTCTGTAACCATGAAGAGGGGATACTATATAATGTTGTTGGGTCAGTAACCATGAGGAGGGATACTATATAATGTTGTTGGGTCTGTAACCATGAGGAAGGGATACTATATAATGTTGTTGGGTCTGTAACCATGAAGAGGGGATACTATATAATGTTGTTGGGTCTGTAACCATGAGGAGGGATACTATATAATGTTGTTGGGTCTGTAACCATGAAGAGGGGATACTATATAATGTTGTTGGGTCTGTAACCATGAAGAGGGGATACTATATAATGTTGTTGGGTCTGTAACCATGAGGAGGGGATACTATATAATGTTGTTGGGTCTGTAACCATGAGGAGGGGAAACTATATAATGTTGTTGGGTCTGTAACCATGAGAAGGGGATACTATATAATGTTGTTGGGTCTGTAACCATGAGGAGGGGATACTATATAATGTTGTTGGGTCTGTAACCATGAAGAGGGGATACTATATAATGTTGTTGGGTCTGTAACCATGAAGAGGGGATACTATATAATGTTGTTGGGTCTGTAACCATGAGGAGGGGATACTATATAATGTTGTTGGGTCTGTAACCATGAAGAGGGGATACTATATAATGTTGTTGGGTCTGTAACCATGAAGAGGGGATACTATATAATGTTGTTGGGTCTGTAACCATGAGGAGGGGATACTATATAATGTTGTTGGGTCTGTAACCATGAGGAGGGTCTGTAACCATGAAGAGGGGATACTATATAATGTTGTTGGGTCTGTAACCGTGAAGAGGGGATACTATATAATGTTGTTGGGTCTGTAACCATGAGGAGGGGATACTATATAATGTTGTTGGGTCTGTAACCATGAAGAGGGGATACTATATAATGTTGTTGGGTCTGTAACCATGAGGAGGGGATACTATATAATGTTGTTGGGTCTGTAACCATGAAGAGGGGATACTATATAATGTTGTTGGGTCTGTAACCATGAAGAGGGGATACTATATAATGTTGTTGGGTCTGTAACCATGAAGAGGGGATACTATATAATGTTGTTGGGTCTGGAACCATGAGGAGGGGATACTATATAATGTTGTTGGGTCTGTAACCATGAGGAGGGTCTGTAACCATGAAGAGGGGATACTATATAATGTTGTTGGGTCTGTAACCATGAAGAGGGGATACTATATAATGTTGTTGGGTCTGTAACCACGAGGAGGAGATACTATATAATGTTGTTGGGTCTGTAACCATTAAGAGGGGATACTATATAATGTTGTTGGGTCTGTAACCATGAAGAGGGGATACTATATAATGTTGTTGGGTCTGTAACCATGAAGAGGTGATACTATATAATGTTGTTGGGTCTGTAACCATGAAGAGGGGATACTATATAATGTTGTTGGGTCTGTAACCATGAGGAGGGGATACTATATAATGTTGTTGGGTCTGTAACCATGAGGAGGGGATACTATATAATGTTGTTGGGTCTGTAACCATGAAGAGGGGATACTATATAATGTTGTTGGGTCTGTAACCATGTTTGTCAGTGACCGTTCAGTAATAGACCCATGTAATTCCATTTGATATTGTGAGAGTTGTTTTGTTTGCGCAATGCGCTGTCTGTGCGTCGTTATATTGTCTATAAAAGTGGATCCTCGTGATTTTATTTTTCTTCCTTTTTAGACCATATAGGCCTAATAAAATACTTCAAATTGTAGGCTAACCGTGTCTCTCTCTCTCTCAGTGGTGATGTAAAGAAGAGTAAAGTTAAGGCCTGAATATCTTGCTGGTTATATCTGAACTAACACCTATCTTCATTTCTGTTGGCGTCCATTTTGAAAGTGCTGAACGAAGGCTTACCTCGTTGCAGCTCGTTTGCTTGCACTTGCTCATACTTATAGCTAGCTGATAATGATATACAAACAAACATGAATCTACTGAACATAAATGTAATAATGTTTGTCGATGGTTAAAAATTCAAAACTCATGTCAGCCTTCATTTTTATTGAAGGAGAATGTGTTTTTTTTTTATCGAGTTACACAACAAGGAGTCAGTAGAAACTATATTTATTTATTTAAGCAAGTCAGCCATGTCAGCTATGGTTTTTAAAAAGACAGTAAATGAGGCTGAATTATAATTTTTGCTGCCAGATGAGGCTCTGTTGATTTGCCAGGTGTAGCAATGGTGATGATTCACCCCATGCTGCTGAAAATAAAGCTTCGCTGTCGGGGACAGCATTATATAGGCCTTAACAGTTTTTTATGGGCACCGTTTGTCACCGTTATACACTCTAAAAATAAAAGGTTCCTGGAGTTTCCTTTAGAGGTTCTTCAAATTAGAGAAACCCCTTTTAAAAAAAAGAAACCACTAGAAACCCCTTTTAATGGATACTCAAAGAACCTTTTGAAGAATGTTTTGGGGTTAATTTTTTGACTACCTTCCCTCCCTTATTATTATGCATAATAGTAATATGCATAACAATAACAACAATAACACAATAGTTTAGTTGTCAGTGTTTATTTAGATTTTAGTGGCAAAGCAGAATTTAAAAAAAATCTAAATATTAGGTAAACTCCCAGCAGAGCCCCAAGTCCAATGGGTTTATCCTCTGGCCTGTTGATGTTCATGTGTTGATGTTCTCCTTATCCATAGCCAGAATGATTTTGTAGTAAATGGTGATCGAACAGGTTTCCTGTTATATTTACTAACAAAACATGCACAGACAGTATTCGTACCTTGGTTTTTTGTGGTCAATGTGAATGAAACAAACAGTTTTTATACTGGTTTTCATACACACACCTTGTCCATAATGTAGAGGCCTCTGGGATATTAACTGAAGAGGTCAGGGAGGAGGATGGTACGTGTGATCTGCATAACATACCAATACCAATTGATATACCTTTGTATGCCTCCTCGTCTGTATACCTGCAGATAAAGACACAAAAGTGAGCAGTTCAGTCATCTGCACCCAATACAGCTTGCCTTCAACATATTATTATAGCCTACATATTATTACCTCTTTGTTGATTGATATCCATTGAATTGTGTCCATTCTCTGTTTTTAGAAAGATGTGCACAAATATGAAAAGATAGATGGTGTCATCGTAAAACAATATCATTTTAGATCATACAAGGGACTAACCTTACCTTAAATTGAGGAGATCTTTAAATGTTTCATTTAAGTGCCTGTACTTGCTGTCCTTTAAATCCAAATGTTTCAGATGGGCAGTTAGGTTCCTGCAAGAACCCCCACCAACTAAAGAGGTTCTTCGATGAACCCCACCTCCTATGGGGTTCTCGGGAATAACTTTTTTGGGGACATTTTCAGTGCCAAGAACCCGAAGGTTCTTCAAAAGAACTTTGAGGATCTTAGAGGAAGCCTTGTTGCATCACACATTTTTTAGAGTGTAACTGAGTTGCTACAGTTAACAAAACTTGTTAGTGTAATTACACTATGTAATAAGGACTCCTTAAAAGGAAGTGTTACCCAGAGATAAGCTTGTTTTGGCGAGAAATTAACATGAATTTCGAATTAATATGAAAAGCGTATACTAACATATGAGAATACTGCATGCCATGTCTCAAAATCAGTATCCATCTGACCTCTATATTGTTTTATGTCCTGCGGATTCGAGAGGAAAGATAAGATCAATGGGAAAGGGAGCCTCTGTCAGGTAACCAATAGCCTTCATTCTTGCACAGAATCCAGAATATCTGATGTGATGCTATTTTCCTGATTTTTGACAACTTCTTTTCTCTGGCCTCTGCTGATTTAGTCACCTTGATTTTGACCATCTACAAGGGTAAAAACAATTTTTTATTGGATTATGATAGAGACATGCGGTTTGGACCATTGATTTTCTTTGGGGATTATCTACACAATTAACATATTATTTTACCCATTAGTCAAAAGATGTGTTTTTGATTGGACACCCTACATATGGAACAGAAATATAGCACACACAAACATATCGCTCTCAGAGACCTCTGAATCTCACTCACATCAATAACCTCTACCTCCTAGACACTTGAGTAGAGCTGAGAATCCAATGTTTAGTCATACATGGATGGAGTGACGCTGACTGGGTGATGCTGTGACACACTGCACCCTCTGCTGTTTGATTATGGTATTACACCCCCAGTCACCACATACCTCCACATACCTGATGCAAAATAATCTGTACTCATCCACTGGGGAAGGAGAGAGAAAGGGCGAGGCATGGGGATTGCTGCTAGTACTTGCTGTACGTGTTTCCTTGTGAATGTAACTCTATAGAAACTGTAGTCTATAGTATAGAGCTGCTGTGAAGTGAATGAAATGCATTGTGTAGCTCTCGGCTCCCTCTGGTGGGTGATATGTAAATTACTAAAGATCCTATTAAATCCTATTAAATTAAAGTATTTTAATTCCTATTACTACAATAGCAGCACAAACATATTCTTGTAGGCAAACCATATTGGGGCGGCAGTGTAGCTTAGTGGTTAGAGCGTTGGACTAGTAACTGGAAGGTTGCCAGATCGAATCCCTGAGCTGACAAGGTAAAAATCTGTTGTTCTGCCCCTGAACAAGGCAGTTAACCCCACTGTTCCTAGGCTGTTGTTGAAAATAAGAATTTGTTCTGAACTGACTTGCCTAGTTAAATAAAGGTAAAATATCAATGCACTTTACAGATAAGCTGGAACCCCCCCCCCCCCCCCCCCCCCCATATGTGAGTAAAACATGGGAACACAAACCAGCCATAAGGTCCCTGCATATACCCTAGGTTAAAAAAAAGACATATATACAGTACCAATCAAAAGTTTGGACACACCTACTCATTCAAGGGTTTTTCTTTATTTTACTATTTTCTACATTGTAGAATAATAGTGAAGACATCAACTATGAAATAACACATATGGAATCACATACTAACCAAAAAAGTGTTAAACAAATCAAAATATATTTTCATATTTGAGATTCTTCAAAGTAGCCACCCTTTGCCTTGATGCCAGCTTTGCACACTCTTGGCATTCTCTCAACCAGCTTCATGAGGAATGCTTTTCCAACAGTCTTGAAGGAGTTCCCACATATGCTGAGCACTTGTTGGCTGATTTTCCTTCACTCTGCGGTCCAATTCATCCCAAACCATCTCAATTGGGTTGAGGTAGGGGGATTGTGAAGGCCAGGTCATCTGATGCAGCACTCCATCCCTCTCCTTCTTGATCAAATAGCCCCTGGAGGTGTGCTGGGTCGGTGTCCTGTTGAAAACAAATGATAGTCCCACTAAGCTCAAACCAGATGGGGTGGTGTATCACTGCAGAATGCTGTGGTAGCCATGTTGGTTAAATGTGCCTTGAATTCTAAATAAATCACTGACAGTGTCACCAGCAAAGCACCCCCACACCATCACACCTCCTCCATGCTTCATGGTGTGAACCACACATGCGGAGATCATCTGTTCACCTACACTGTGTCTCACAAAGACACGGAGGTTGGAACCAAAAATCTAAAATTTGGACTCTTCAGACCAAAGGACAGATTTCCACTGGTCTAATGTCCATTGCTCATGTTTCTTGGCCCAATCAACTCTTCTTATTGGTGTCCTTTAGTAGTGGTTTCTTTGCAGCAATTCGACCATGAAGGCCTGATTCACAGTCTCCTCTGAACAGTTGATGTTGAGATGTGTCTGTTACTTGAACTCTGTGAAGCATTTATTTGGGCTACAATTTCTGAGGCTAGTAACTAATGAACTTATCCTCTGCAGCTGAGGTAACTCTGTATCATGACACAAGGCGAGACCCAGATGCAGATGGTTGGAGTCTTACAATGTTTATTAATCAAAAAGGAGTAGGCAAGAGAATGATCATGGACAGGCAAAAGGTCAAAACCAGATCAGAGTCCAGGAGGTACAGAGTGGCAGACAGGCTCGTGGTCAAGGCAGGCAGAATGGTCAGGCAGGCAGGTACAGAGTCTAGAAACAGGCAAGGGTCAAAAACCAGGAGGACTAGAAAAAGGAGAATAGCAAAAAGCAGGATAACGGGAAAAACGCTGGTTGACTTGGTAAAAAATACAAGACGAACTGGCACAGAGAGACAGGAAACACAGGGATATATACACTGGGGAAAATAAGCGACACCTGGAGGGGGTGGAGACAATCACAAGGACAGGTGAAACAGATCAGGGCATGACACTCTGGGTCTTCCTTTCCTGTGGCGTTCCCCATGAGAGCCAGTTTCATCATAGCGCTTAATGGTTTTTGCGACTGCATTGAAGAAAATGTCAAAGTTCTTGAAATTTTCCGCATTGACTGATCTTCATGTCTTAAACTAATGATGGACTGTCGTTTCTCTTTGCTTATTTGAGCTGTTCTTGACATAATATGGACTTGGTATTTTACCAAATAGGGCTATGTTCTGTATACCACCCCTACCTTGTCACAACACAACTGATTGGCTTCGAGGCAAAGGATGGCTACTTTGAAGAATCTGAAATCTAAATTATATTTTGATTTGTTTAACACTGGATGGGGGTTATGAGTAGGGTTGGGGGGGATTTAATGCAGGCAAACTTAAATCAGTTTTACAAAATTTTTACCAGCTTGTCACCAGTGCAACCAGAGGAAAAAAACTCTATTCCACCTTTACTCCACACACAGAGACGCGTACAAACCTCTCCCTCGCCCTCCATTTGGCAAATCTGACCATAATTATATCGTCCTGATTCCTGCTTACAAGCAAAAACTAAAAGCAGGAAGTACCAGTGACTCGCTCAATACGGAAGTGGTCAGATGACGCGGATGCTACACTACAGGAATGTTTTGCTAGCACAGACTGGAATATGTTCCAGGATTCATCCAATTGCATTGAGGAGTATACCACCTCAGTCAACGGCTTCATCAATAAGTGCATCGACAACGTCGTCCCCAAAGTGACCGTACGTACATATCCCAACCAGAAGCCATGGATTACAGGCAACATCCGCATCGAGCTAAAGGCTAGAGCTGCCGCTTTCAAGGAGCGGGACACTAATCCGGACGCCTATAAGAAATCCCGCTATGCCCTCAGACGAACCATCAAAGAGGCAAAGCATCAATACAGGATTGAATCCTGCTACACCCGCTCTGACGCTTGTCGGATGTGGCAGGGCTTGAAAACTATTATGGACTACAAAGGGAAACCCAGACGCGAGCTGCCCAGTGACGCGAGCCAACCAGACGAGCTAAATGTCTTTTATGCTCGCTTCGAGGCAAGCAACACTGAAGCATGCACGAGAGCACCAGCTGTTCTGGATGAGTGTGTGATAACGCTCTCAGTAGCCGATTTTATCAAGACCTTTAAACAGGTCAACATTCACAAAGCCGCGGGGCAAGACGGATTACCAGGACATGTACTCAAAGCATGCGCGGACCAACTGGCAAGTGTCTTCACTGACAGTTTCAACCTCTCCCTGACTGAGTCTGTAATATCTACATGTTTCAAACTGACCACCAGTGTCCCTGTGCCCAAGGAAGCAAAGGTAATCTGCCTAAATGAGTACCTCCCCGTAGCACTCACATCGGTAGCCTTGAAGTGCTTTGAAAGGCTGGTCATGGCTCACATCAACAGCATCCTCCCGGATACCCTAGACCCACTCCAATTCACATATCGCCCACACTGCCCTTTCCCACCTGGACAAAAGGAACACCTACGTGAGAATGCTGTTCATTGACTACAGCTCAGCGTTCAACACCAAAGTGCCCTCAAAGCTCATCACTAAGCTAAGGAACTAAACACCTCCCTCTGCAACTGGATCCTGGACTTCCTGACGGGCCGCCCCCAGGTAGTAAGGGTAGGCAACACGTCTGCCACGCTGATCCTCAACACTGGGGCCCCTTAGGAATGTGTACTTAGTCCCTTCCTGTACTCCCTGTTCACCCACGGCTGCGTGGCCAAACACGACTCCATCACCCTCATGAAGTTTGCTGACGACACAACAGTGGTAGGACTGATCACCGACAACGATGAGACAGCCTATAGGGAGGAGGTCAGAGACCTGACAGTGTGGTGCCAGGACAACAACCTCTCCCTCAATGTGAGGCAGACAAAGAAGCTGATCGTGGACTACAGGAAAAGGCGGGCCGAACACGCCCCCATTCTCATCAACGGGGCTGTAGTGGAGCTGGTTGAGAGTTTCAAGTTCCTTGGTGTCCACATCACCAACGAACTATCATGGTCCAAACACACCAAGACAGTCGTGAAGAGGGCACAACAAACCTTTTCCCCCTCAGGAGACTGAAAAGATTTGGCATGCGTCCCCAGATCTTCAAAAGTTTCTACAGCTGCACCATCAAGAGTATCCTGACCGGTTGCATCAACGCCTGGTATGGCAGCTGCTTGGCATCTGACCGGAAGGCGCTACAGAGTGTAGTGTGTACGGCCCAGTACGTCACCGGGACCAAGCTTCCTGCAATTCAGGACCTATATAATAGGCGGTGTCAGAGGAAAGCCCATAAAATTGTCAGAGACTCCAGTCACCCAAGTCATAGACTGTTTTCTCTGCTACCGCACGGCAAGCGGTACCGGAGCGCCAAGTCTAGGACAAAAGGCTCCTTAACAGCTTCTAACCCCAAGCCATAAGCCTGCTGAACAATTAGTCAAATGGTCACCAGACTATTTACATTGCCCCCCCTCCATTTGTTTTGTACACTGCTGCTACTTGCTGTTTATTATCTATGCAGAGTCACTTCACCCCTACCTACATGTACAAATGACCTCTAACCTGTACCCCCGCACACTGACTCGGTACCGGTACCCCCTGTATATAGCCTCGTTATTGTTATTTTGTGTTACTTTTTATTATATTTCACTTTAGTTTATTTGGTAAAAATTTTCTTAACTCTTCTTGAACTGCACTGTTGGTTGTCCCCAGTCAACCTGGTCGTGCTGTTGCTCCAGTTTCAATTGTTCTGCCTGCGGCTAGATAACCCTGATCTGTTCAACCGACGTGCAACCTTGTCCCGAACCTGCTGTTTTCGACTCTCTCTACCACACTTGCTGTCTCGACCTCTGAATGCTCGGCTATGAAAAGCCAACTGACATTTACTCCTGAGGTGCTGACTTGCTGCACCCTCTACAACCACTGTGATTATTATTATTTGACCCTGCTGGTCATCTATGAACGTTTGAACATCTTGGCCACGTACTGTTATAATCTCCACCCAGCACAGCCAGAAGAGGACTGGCCACTCCTCATAGCCTGGTTCCTCTCTAGGTTTCTTCCTAAGTTTTGGCCTTTCTAGGGAGTTTTTCCTAGCCACCGTGCTTCTACACCTGCATTGCTAGCTGTTTGGGGTTTTAGGCTGGGTTTCTGTACAGCACTTTGAGATATCAGCTGATGTAAGAAATAAATAAATACATTTGATTTGATTTGCACACACTGTATATAGACTTTTTCTACTGTATTATTGACTGTATGTTTGTTTATTCCATGTGTAACTCTGTGTTGTTGTATGTGTCGCACTGCTTTGCTTTATCCTGGCCAGGTCGCAGTTGTAAATGAGAACTTGTTGTCAACTAGCCTACCTGGTTAAATAAAGGTGAAATAAAAAAAAATAAAAAAAATATCTGTCTGTTCCTCCGTTTGTTCCCCGTGTCAGCATTATTGTCATTTATGTTTCCCCTGTCCAGATGCTGTCGGTGTTCTGTTTCATGTCCATGTTTTATTAAATGTTCACTCCCTGTACTTGCTTCTCATCTACAGTGTCTGTCCTCACAGAGATGCGTAGGACCTAGCCCATGAAATCAGCCCTAGCCTGAACAGGAAGCCAGTGTAGAGAGCCTGGCACTGTAGTAATATGATCAAATGTTTTGGTTCTAGTCAGGATTCTAGCAGCCGTGTTTAGCACTAACTGAAGTTTATTTAGTGCTTTATCCGGGTAGCCGGAAAGTAGAGCATTGCAGTAGTCTAATCTAGAAGTGACAAAAGCGTGGATACATTTTTATGCATCATTTTTGGACAAAAAGTTTCTGATTTTTGCAATGTTACAAAGATGGAAAAAATCTGTCCTTTAAATATTCTTGATATGTTCTTGAAAAGAGACATCAGAGTCCAGAGTAACGCTGAGGTCCTTCACAGTTTTATTTGAGATGACTGTACAACCATCAAGATTAATTGTCAGATCCAACAGCAGATCTCTTTGTTTCTTGGGACCAAGAACTAGCATCTCTGTTTTTGTCATAGTTTAAAAGTAAAAAATCTGCCGACATCCACTTCCTTATGTCTGAAACACAGGCTTCCAGGGTGGGCAATTTTGGGGCTTAACCATGTTTCAACGAAATGTACAGCTGTGTGTCTTCCGCATAGCAGTGAAAGTTGACATTGTGTTTCCGAATGACAACACCAAGAGGTAGAATATATAGTGAATCGCATCTGCAGTTCCACAGACTGGCCACCGCGTAGAGACAAAGGACAGCTCGTCCCTTCTCTTACTGGCTCCTCCATCAATTTCTGAGTTTCATATAACTCTAAAATCATTATAACCTCTTGTTCCCAACAGAGAACAAAGCTCGCCAGTTTGTAGTCCTAAAACCCGGAAATATATTAACTCTGGTTCGTTCAACCATCCCTATGGGAAAAATTAATGGGGAATGAATAGGGTTTTGGAAAAAATAAATATCTATGTATTTAACCTTTATTTAACTAGGCAAGTCTGTTAAGAACAAATCATTATTTGCAATGATGGCCTACTCCGGCCAAACCCGGTCGACGCTAGGCCAATTCTGCGCTGCCCTACGGGACTCCCAATAACAGCCGGATGTGATACAGCCTGGAATCGAAACAGGGGCTGTAGTGACGCCTCTTGTACTGCCTTAGACCACTGCGCCTCTCGGGATGCCGAAAATAAAGTCGGAGGTTAACACAGGTTTAGGAGCTATTATACGTTTTGTTCTATGAGATAATAGCAGTCAGTTAACATTACCTTAATGAATTAGTAAGCCTTTATGCGCTTTGTTTTTTCATCATTACATAGATTTTTCTAAATAAATAAAATTGAAGTTAGCTGATGAAGATTATCTTCACGACAGACCTTATTTTCGACTTTAATCCAGAAAACCCTACAAACACGCCATTCATTTTCCCGGTTAGTTTTGGCCAACGAACCATGGCGGAGTTAATGCCTACAAAAAGACGTCATTACTCTTTATCTCTATGGTGTGTCTCCAGCCTTGAACAAACTGATGTTATGCTGAAAACCCGTTCATTAGTTATAGGCGAGATCACACTTTATCCGCTTCCAGTAGCACACCTCTCTAGATGCTCTCTCTCTCTCTAGAGAGAGGGAGAGAGAGAGAGAGAGTCTCTGTCTATCTGGGTGTCTCTATATCAATTCAATTTAATCAACTCGAGGGCTTTATTTGCATGGGAAACATATGTGTCTCTCTAGCAGGATAGTAGGAAGGGACTACCTGGCTGGGACATGCCCAGCGGTTCTATTCCCGGGCTCAGCGGTTTTGTCAAATCACCGGACTTTGCGTTTGAACAATTTCTACATTAATCACGTAATTGAAAGTCAAAACCAGATTTCTATTTTTCCTGTTAAAACACAAGCACATCCAGGGTGCGCGCTTCGGAGTGGACGTCAGTCAGTGCGCGTGTCAGTCAATCCAACCCTTCCGGACAGAGAGAGAGCGTCTCACGTTCACATCCCCTCTAGAGGAGCGCTCCGCGAGCCACGATCTCATCCCGTTCTGTCCCGTGCGCCTGGAACTTTAACTCCCTGTTGCTGTTCACACCTCTCTCCGCCAGCCCGCGCGGATAACGGACGACCATTCGTGCTCTCCGGTGAGTCAGTCGGTTCATGTTTGCGACTCTTATTTAGCTCTGTGAGACTGAGTGTAAACCTCTGTAGCCTAAACTAAGATACTCAGTGTATGTATGTGTATCTATGGTAAAGTTCAAATGTCTGTGTGTAGCAATGTAAATGTATATTGTTTTGGCTGTGTCCCCTATTTCTGAGGGCACAGGCCCAGGTATGAAACACACACACACTCTCTCTCTCTCTCTCTCTCTCTCTCTCTCTCTCTCTCTCTCTCTCTCTCTCTCTCTCTCTCTCTCTCTCTCTCTCCGGATTAACAGGAAACACCACAGGGTGTGAGTGAAGCAGTAGTGAGCAGTCTAGGAGCCCATATTTTTTTTCTCAAAGCATTTCTCAAAGCATAACCTTCAATGTAGCGAAATAGAGGAATAGTGGGGGTATACAGAGAAAAGGGAGGGCAGGAAGAGAGAGAGGGGGAGAAAGAGTGAGAAGGCAGGGAAAGAGAGAGAGAGGGCAGGGAAAGAGAGAGAGAGAGGGGGGTTGTGAGAGCAGTGGCGGCCGGTGCCGTTTTAAGATTAGGGAGGACGATCATTTTTTTAATGAGCATGTCCTTATTTCTATTACAGCATATTGGATGACTGTAATTCATATTCCATTCACCCAGTTCAATGCACCATCCATAGGTTTAGCCTACTACATGATACTAAAATTGTCCATATACCCATCACGAGGTTGCTACAACCTAGCCTATGAATGAAGTTTGCAATGTGGGTGCACTCAGATCGAGAGAAGAATTTGATGTGACAGACAGTGACACATTCAATACCGCATTGCACAAGCTTGCCTGCATCTAGCTAATATAGGGTGTTGCAAACAAGAGTTTTCTATTGGACAAATTCAGGTATGTTTATCCCCGTTACCCTCTACAATCATGCAGTAACATTATAGTGTACAGTCAGTAAGCAGTTTAGAGATTATACCGGCAGGCAGAGTTCCAGTGTTGTGTTGGATAGTCATAGCCAGCTAGCTAACATAGCATCCCTCTGTTTGAGAAGGGTGTTTGTGTAGGCTAAACTAGCTAGTTGCGTTAGCTAGCTAAGTAAGTGAAACTGAAAGAAAAAACCCGAGAATCTCTCTCTATCTCTCTCTTGCTCCAGACTTCATTTTGTAAGAAATTAATTTGTTAAAAACTGTTCAACTATTGTCTTTCTCTTTGAGTCAACTACTTACCACATTTTATGCACTGCAGTGCTAGCTAGCTGTAGCTTATGTTTTCAGCACTTGATTAATTCTCTGATCCTTTGATTGGGTGGACAACATGTCAGTTCATGCTTCAAGAGCTCTCATAGGTTGGAGGACATTCTCCGGAAGTTTTCCTAATTACTGTGTAAGTCTATGGAAGGGGGTGAGAACCATGAACCTCCTAGGTTTTGTATTGAAGTCAATGTACCCAGAGGAGGACGGAAGCTAACTGTCCTCCGGCTACACCATGGTGCTACCCTACAGAGTGCTGTTGAGGCTACTGTATTTGCAAAACAGTGTGTTTTAACCTGTCTGGCTCTGGCGTTCCGCTAGCGGAACTCCTCCCACATTCCACTGAAAAGGCAGAGCGCGAAATTCAAAAGATATTTTTTTGAAATATTTAACTTTCACACTTTCACACACAAGTCCAATACAGCAAATGAAAGATACACATCTTGTGAATCCAGTCAACATGTCCGATTTTTATTTTTTTTTACAGCGAAAACACCACATATATTTATGTTAGCTCACCACCAAATAAAAAAAAGGACAGACATTTTTCACAGCACAGGTAGCATGCACAAAGCCAACCTAACTAACCAAGAACCAACCAAACTAACCAAGAAACAACTTCATCAGATGACAGTCTTATAACATGTTATATAATAAATCTATGTTTTGTTCGAAAAATGTGCATATTTGAGGTATAAATCAGTTTTACATTGCAGCTACCATCACAGCTACCGTCAGAAATAGAACCGAAGCAGCCAGAGTAATTACAGACACCAACGTCAAATACCTAAATACTCATCATAAAACATTTCTGAAAAATCGATGGTGTACAGCAAATTAAAGACAAACATCTTGTGAATCCAGCCAATATTTCCGATTTTTAAAGTGTTTTACAGCGAAAACACAATATAGCATTATATTAGCTTACTACAATAGCCTAACACACTACCACATTCATTCATCAAGGCACGTTAGCGATAGCAATAGGCACGTTAGCGATAGGGAATAAACCAGCAAAAGATATTAATTTTCACTAACCTTCATAAACCTTCATCAGATGACAGTCCTATAACATCAGGTTATACATACACTTATGTTTTGTTCGAAAATGTGCATATTTAGAGCTGAAATCAGTGGTTATACATTGTGCTAACGTAGCATCTTTTTCCCAGAATGTGCGGATATTTTTATGACACTCCAACTATTCTGACCAAATAACTATTCATAAACGTTACTAGAAAATACATGTTGTATAGGAAATGATAGATACACTAGTTCTTAATGCAATCGCCGTGTTAGAATTCTAAAAATAACTTCATTACGACATCCAGCTTAGGTATAGCGAGAGAGTGCCCAAACTCTGGGCGCAAACGACTATTTCACATGTTCGACAGATATATGAAATAGCATCATAAAATGGGTTCTACTTTTGATGATCTTTCATCAGAATGTTGTACAAGGGGTCCTTTGTCGGGAACAATCGTTGTTTGGATTTAGAATGTCCTCTTCTCCAGTCAATTAGCACGGAAAGCTAGCAAAGTGGCGCTAAGCTCTCCTTCCTGAACAAAGGCAACACGCCTAACGTCCCGAATTAATTTCAATAATCTAATAAAACTATATTGAAAAAACATACTTTACGATGATATTGTCACATGTATCAAATAAAATCAAAGCAGGAGATATTAGTCGTCCATAACGACAGCTTATCAGAAGGCAAATCCAGGTCCCTTCACGCGCTCTCCAGAAAACAGGAAACTGGTGACACGTCATGCCGAGAGCTATTATTCGACCCCAGATCAAGTTACACACTCCATTTCTTCTCTCACTGCTTGTCGACATCTAGTGGAAGACGTATGAAGTGCATGTATTCTAATAAATATCAAGGACATTAATAGCCAGGCCCTAGAACAGTGCATCGATTTCAGATTTTCCACTTCCTGTCAGGAAGTTTGCTGCAAAAGGAGTTCTGTTTTACTCACAGATATAATTCAATCAAGTTTCAATCAAGTTTATTTTATATAGCCCTTCGTACATCAGCTAATATCTCGAAGTGCTGTACAGAAACCCAGCCTAAAACCCCAAACAGCAAGCAATGCAGGTGTAGAAGCACGGTGGCTAGGAAAAACTCCCTAGAAAGGCAAAAACCTAGGGAGAAACCTAGAGAGGAACCAGGCTATGAGGGGTGGCCAGTCCTCTTCTGGCTGTGCCGGGTGGAGATTATAACAGAACATGGCCAAGATGTTCAAAATGTTCATAAATGACAAGCATGGTCAAATAATAATCGGGAATAAATGTCAGTTGGCTTTTCATAGCCGATAATTAAGAGTTGAAAACAGCAGGTCTGGGACAGGTAGGGGTTCCATAACCGCAGGCAGAACAGTTGAAACTGGGACAGCAGCAAGGCCAGGTGGACTGGGGACAGCAAGGAGTCATCATGCCCGGTAGTCCTGACGTATGGTCCTAGGGCTCAGTTCCTCCGAGAGAGAGAAAGAAAGAGAGAAGGAGAGAATTAGATAATTCAAACGGTTTTAGAAACTAGAGAGTGTTTTCTATCCAATAGTAATAATAATATGCATATTGTACGAGCAAGAATTGAGTACGAGGCCGTTTAAATTGGGCACGATTTTCCCCCAAAGTGAAAACAGCGCCCTCTGTCCTCAACAGGTTAATCAATTACTGGTGACGTGAATATATTTAGTATAGTTCAATCAAAAACGTAAATATTTTTAAATGTTTTACAATTTTAATTTTAATACAATTTACTGAGGAGGATGGTCCCCCCTTCCTCCTCTGTGGAGCCTCCATTGAGTGAGAGGTACAGGGGGAGGTTGTGGGGTAGAATAAGAGAGAGAGTGAGTGATAAAGGGTGAGATGGAAAAGTTCTGGGAAGTCAGGTGTCTCAGGCACAGGGTCTTCCTGTTTCCACGTGATGTCATCACATCCTCCATATAGAAAAGTAGAGAAAGGGAGTGATAGAGTGAAAGAATGCTTCAGTGGGCCGCCTGCCTCTGGCCTACTATAGCCTCTACCAAGAGGTCTGAGCCTTTATGACATAGGAGTACACTCATCCTGTAATCCACAGAGCCAAAGATTTCCTCTGTACCGCTAATGACCACGTCCAGAAAGCCATTGTCAAGCTAACAGAAAAGTGTCAGGCCGTGTCTTATTTCCCTTATAATGCACTAGGCTACTTTTGACCAGAGCCATATTCCTCTACTGTAGTACTTTTTGCCCTCCCTATGTAGCATCTCTCCCTATGTAGCATCCCTCCCTATGTAGCATCCCTCCCTATGTAGCATCTCTCCCTATGTAGCATCCCTATGTAGCATCTCTCCCTATGTAGCATCCCTGTGTAGCATCCATCTCAATGTAGCATCTCTCCCTATGTAGCATCCCTACTTATGTAGCATCCCTCCCTATGTAGCATCCCTCCCTATGTAGCATCCCTCCCTATGTAGCATCTTTCTCTATGGAGCATCCCTATGTAGCATCCCTCCTTATGTAGCGTTCCTCTCTATATAGCATCCCTCCCTATGTAGCATGCCTCCCTATGTAGCATCCCTTATGTATTGTCCCTCCTTATGTAGCATCCCTCTCTATGTAGTGTACCTCTCTATGTAGTGTACCTCCCTATGTAGCATCCCTCCCTATGTAGCATCCTTCTCTATGTAGTGTCCCTCTCTATGTAGCGTCCCTCTCTATGTAGTGTCCCTCCCTATGTACCCTCCCTCCTTATGTAGCATCCCCCCTATGTAGCATCCCTCCCTATGTAGCATCTCTTATGTATTGTCCCTCCTTATGTAGCGTCCCTCTCTATGTAGTGTACCTCTCTATGTAGCGTCCCTCCATATGTAGCATCCCTCCCTATGTAGCATCCCCCCTTATGTAGCGTCCCTCTCTATGTAGTGTCCCTCTCTATGTAGCGTCCCTCTCTATGTAGTATCCCTCCCTATGTAGCATCCCTCCTTATGTAGCATCTGTCCCTATGGAGCATCCCTATGTAGCATCCCTCCTTATGTAGCGTTCCTCTCTATGTAGCATCCCTCCCTATGTAGCATCCCTCCCTATGTAGCATCCCTTATGTATTGTCCCTCCTTATGTAGCGTCCCTCTCTATGTAGTGTACCTCTCTATGTAGTGTCCCTCCCTATGTAGCATCCCTCCCTATGTAGCATCCCTCCTTATGTAGCGTCCCTCTCTATGTAGTGTCCCTCTCTATGTCGCGTCCCTCTCTATGTAGTGTCCCTCCCTATGTACCCTCCCTCCCTATGTAGCATCCCTCCATATGTAGCATCCCTTCTTATGTAGCATCCCTCCCTATGTAGCATCCCTCCTTATGTATTTTCCCTCCCTATGTAGCATCCCTCCTTATGTAGCATCCTTCTCTAGGCAATGCAATGCAAATAGTCTGGCTAGCCATTTGACTAGATGTTCAGGAGTCTTATGGCTTGGGGGTAGAAGCTGTTTAGAAGCCTCTTGGACTTAGACGTGGCAGAGAGAACAGTCTATGACTAGGGTGGCTGGAGTCTTTGACAATTTTTAGGGCCTTCCTCTGACACCGCCTGGTATAGAGGTCCTGGATGGCAGGAAGCTTGGCCCCAGTGATGTACTGGGCCATTCACACTGCCCTCTGTAGTGCCTTGCGGTCGGAGGCCGAGCAGTTGCCGTACCAGGCAGTGATGCAACCAGTCAGAATGCTCTCGATGGTGCAGCTGTAGAACCTTTTGAGGATCTGAGGACCCATGCCAAATCTTTTCAGTCTCCTGAGGGGAATAGGTTTTGTCGTGCCCTCTTCACGACTGTCTTGGTGTGCTATGTTAGTTTGTTAGTTTGTTGGTGATGTGGACATCAAGGATCCCTTCTTATGTATTGTCCCTCGCTATATGTCTCTGAACAAAAATATCCTAGTAGGCCTACAGTACACTAGGCATATATAGGGATTAGGCTACACTGTCATGTAGTCAGGTGCAGCCTTTGATTCACGACCGTTATTTTCTCCTAATCTAGTGTTCCACTTATTGCTCTGTAATTTGATTTCAAAATAACTGATTTAACAGGCTCAGAGTGAACTGTAAGTGCAGCCCTTCACGCTTCACTGGCCAACATCCGTTAAAAAAAAAATCTGAAGTTACTCAACACACTCACTCAGCAAAAACAAAACCAGCACCATTTAACAAACTTTTTTGGGGGGTTTGGTTAAATGACAGAGTGATTTTTCAAACAAAGTGAGTGTGAGAAGCGCAGGAAGATTGTCTGTGGGTCTGTAGTCAAGCCCAGAGAGGATTCTGTAACTAGACCAGAATGAGAGAGAGAGGGAGGATTCTGTAACTAGACCAAAATGAGAGAGAGAAAGGATTCTGTAACTTGGCCAGAATGAGAGAGAAAAAGGATTCTGTAACTAGGCCAGAATGAGAGAGAGAATGGATTCTGTGACTAGGCCAGAATGAGAGAGAGAAAGGGTTCCGTAACTTGGCCAGAATGAGAGAGAAAAATGATTCTGTAACTAGGCCAGAATGAGAGAGAGAAAGGATTCTGTAACTTGGCCAGAATGAGAGAGAAAAAGGATTCTGTAACTAGGCCAGAATGAGAGAGAGAAAGGATTCTGTAACTAGGCCAGAATGAGAGAGAGAAAGGATTCTGTGACTAGGCCAGAATGAGAGAGAGAAATTATTCTGTAACTAGGCCAGAATGAGAGAGAGAAAGGATTCTGTGACTAGGCCAGAATGAGAGAGAGAAAGGGTTCCGTAACTTGGCCAGAATGAGAGAGAGAAAGGATTCTGTAACTAGGCCAGAATGAGAGAGAGAAAGGGTTCCGTAACTTGGCCAGAATGAGAGAGAGAAAGGATTCTGTAACCTGGCCAGAATGAGAGAGAGAAAGGATTCTGTAACTAGGCCAGAATGAGAGAGAGAAAGGATTCTGTAACTAGGCCAGAATGAGAGAGAGAAAGGATTCTGTAACCTGGCCAGAATGAGAGCGAGAAAGGATTCTGTAACTAGGCCAGAATGAGAGAGAAAGGATTCTGTAACTAGGCCAGAATGAGAGAGAGAAAGGATTCTGTAACTAGGCCAGAATGAGAGAGAGAAAGGATTCTGTAACTAGGCCAGAATGAGAGAGAGAAAAAGGATTCTGTAACTAGGCCAGAATGAGAGCGAGAAAGGATTCTGTAACTAGGCCAGAATGAGAGAGAGAAAGGATTCTGTAACTAGACCAGAATGAGAGAGAAAGAATTCTGTAACTAGGCCAGAATGAGAGAGAGAAAGGATTCTGTAACCTGGCCAGAATGAGAGAGAGAAAGGATTCTGTAACTAGGCCAGAATGAGAGAGAAAAAGGATTCTGTAACTAGGCCAGAATGAGATAGAGAAAGGATTCTGTGACTAGGCCAGATGAGAGAGAGAAAGGATTCTGTAACTAGGCCAGAATGAGAGAGAGAAAGGATTCTGTAACTAGGCCAGAATGAGATAGAGAAAGGATTCTGTAACTAGGCCAGAATGAGAGAGAGAAAGGATTCTGTAACTAGGCCAGAATGAGGGAGAGAAAGGATTCTGTAACTAGGCCAGAATGAGAGAGAGAAAGGATTCTGTAACTAGGCCAGAAGGAGAGAGAGAAAGGATTCTGTAACTAGGCCAGAATGAGAGAGAGAGAAAGGATTCTGTAACCTGGCCAGAATGAGAGAGAGAAAGGATTCTGTAACTAGGCCAGAATGAGAGAGAGAAAGGATTCTGTAACCTGGCCAGAATGAGAGAGAGAAAGGATTCTTTAACTAGGCCAGAATGAGAGAGAGAAAGGATTCTGTAACCTGGCCAGAATGAGAGAGAGAAAGGATTCTGTAACTAGGCCAGAATGAGAGAGAAAGAATTCTGTAACCTGGCCAGAATGAGAGAGAGAAAGGATTCTGTAACTAGGCCAGAATGAGAGAGAGAAAGGATTCTGTAACTAGGCCAGAATGAGAGAGAGAAAGGATTCTGTAACTAGGCCAGAATGAGAGAGAGAAAGGATTCTGTAACCTGGCCAGAATGAGAGAGAGAAAGGGTTCTGTAACTAGGCCAGAATGAGAGAGAGAAAGGATTCTGTAACTAGGCCAGAATGAGAGAGAGAAAGGATTCTGTAACTAGGCCAGAATGAGAGAGAGAAATGATTCTGTAACTAGGCCAGAATGAGAGAGAGAAAGGATTCTGTAACTAGGCCAGATGAGAGAGAGAAAGGATTCTGTAACTAGGCCAGAATGAGAGAGAGAAATGATTCTGTAACTAGGCCAGAATGAGAGAGAGAAAGGATTCTGTAACTAGGCCAGAATGAGAGAGAGAAAGGATTCTGTAACTAGGCCAGAATGAGAGAGAGAACGGATTCTGTAACTAGGCCAGAATGAGAGAGAGAAAGGATTCTGTAACTAGGCCAGAATGAGAGAGAGAAAGGGTTCTGTAACTAGGCCAGATGAGAAAGAGAAAGGATTCTGTAACTAGGCCAGAATGAGAGAGAGAAAGGATTCTGTAACCTGGCCAGAATGAGAGAGAGAAAGGGTTCTGTAACTAGGCCAGAATGAGAGAGAGAAAGGATTCTGTAACCTGGCCAGAATGAGAGAGAGAAAGGGTTCTGTAACTAGGCCAGAATGAGAGAGAGAAAGGGTTCTGTAACTAGGCCAGAATGAGAGAGAGAAAGGGTTCTGTAACTAGGCCAGAATGAGAGAGAGAAATGATTCTGTATACCAACCCAAACTTACCTCACATAGCTGTGCGTGTTGTTCTTGCTGTGTTGTCCCTGCTGGGAGCTGTTTATCTGTAGGAGATGGCGCAGGAAAGGGTGTGTTTGGATGTCTGTGAGTGTGATGATTGAGGGGTGTGTGTGTGTGTCTGCTATGCGTTTTCAGTCCAGAATAAATGTTTTATTTTTGAAAAATCCCTCCATGTCCATTAGATAGGCAATTTAGGTGGGAATAGCCTGAGTTGGATTTGAACCACTGAACTTATTGTAACCGGTTGAGTACAAAGAGAGTTACTGCCTGTAGATCAGAGGTGGCCAACCCTCCTTCTTGAGAGATGCTGGGTATGCTGGGTATTGTTCCACCACTGCTTTACCATGGTTCTACTAATCAGCTGCTCATCAGGACCTTGATTAGCTGAATCAGGTATGTTATTGTCAGTGGTAGAAAAAAGTGCCCAATTGTCATACTTGAGTAAAAGTATAGATACCTTAATAGAAAGTTACTCAAGTAAAAGTGAAAGTCACCCAGTAAAATACTACTTGAATAAAAGTCTAAAAGTATTTGGTTTTAAATATACTTAAGTATCAAAACTAAATGTAATTCCAAAATATACTTAAGTATCAAAAGTAAAAGTATAAATCATTTCAAATTCCTCATATTAAGTATTTTCTTGTTTTGAAAATGAACGGATAGCCAGAGGCACATTCCCAACACTCAGACAATATTTACAGAAGATGCATGTGTGTTTAGTGAGTCTGCCAGAACCAGAGGCAGTAGGGATGACCACGTGTTCTCTGTTTAGTGAGTCTGCCAGAACCAGAGGCAGTATGGATGACCACGTGTTCTCTGTTTAGTGAGTCTGCCAGAACCAGAGGCAGTAGGGATGACCACGTATTCTCTGTTTAGTGAGTCTGCCAGAACCAGAGGCAGTAGGGATGACCACGTGTTCTCTGTTTAGTGAGTCTGCCAGAACCAGAGGCAGTAGGGATGACCACGTATTCTCTGTTTAGTGAGTCTGCCAGACCAGAGGCAGTAGGGATGACCACGTGTTCTCTGTTTAGTGAGTCTGCTAGACCAGAGGCAGTAGGGATGACCACGTGTTCTCTGTTTAGTGAGTCTGCTAGACCAGAGGCAGTAGGGATGACCACGTGTTCTCTGTGTAGTGAGTCTGCCAGAACCAGAGGCAGTAGGGATGACCACGTGTTCTCTGTTTAGTGAGTCCTCCAGACCAGAGGCAGTAGGGATGACCACGTGTTCTCTTGATAAGTGTGTGAAGTATTCAAAATGTTATGAGTACTTTGGGTTGTCAGGGAAAATGTATGTTGTAAAAAATACAATATTTTCTTTAGGAATGTAGTGAAGTAAAAGTAAAAGTTGTCAAAAATATAAATAGTAAAGTACAGATACCCCAAAAAACTGCTTAAGTAGTACTTTAAATAATTTTACTTAAGTACTTTACACCACTGATTACAGTATGGCTGAAGCAAAAGCCTGCACACCCAGTAGCTTTCCTGCAAGAGGCTTGGCTTCCACCCCTGTAGAGGGGATGAGTGTACAAGCATGGCATTATCTCCAAAACACTATTTTGAGACAGTGTCGCTTCTTTTTTAATCTATACAAATATGAGTTTAGTAAAGGGTTTCACCCACGAGAGAGAGAGATAAAAAAAACAGAGAGAGAGAGAGAAACAGAGAGAGAGAGAAAAAAACAGAGAGAGAGAGAGTGCTAATATCTCTGGTTAGGGTAGAACAGAGTGGAACTATAGCTGTGGTTAAATTTACTCTGACATAAACAGGCCTTATTTAAACTGACAGCTCTTCTGAGAACCACAACACTCACACCAGAAACACACAGTTTCACACAGATGTACACGCTCTCTCAAACCAGACACCCAGGCCTGTATCAGGGAGATGTAACCATTCTCAACGGCAGGTCTGTGGGCTAGTCATTCTGGTCTGTGTATGTTGGTCACCAGCCTTCGTTGTGTTTTGGACACTGGTCACCAGCCTTCATTGTGTTTTGGACACCGGTCCCCAGCCTTCATTGTGTTTTGGACACTGATCACCAGCCTTCATTGTGTTTTGGACACTGGTCCCCAGCCTTCATTGTGTTTTGGACACTGGTCCCCAGCCTTCGCTGCATTCAGAATGACTGCCAGGGTTGGAAAGAAAAATAAATGAGACAACCATAACCCTCTAAACTGGAACAACCATTTCAGTAGCGGTGCAACAAGTCCAACTAACAGATTTGATTAGTTTAGAAAATGTATGTTATTTATCTTTGTGTAGCATAGGACAAAAATGATTGATTAATTAATCAATGTACAGGAATTTGTCCAATAGAAACTGTTCTTTGCAACTGTTGGACTAATGATTACTGCTTCACTGTCTGTCACAATCGTTCTCTCGACCTGTGTGCACCTACGTTGTAAACTTGGTCATAGGCTCATTCATAGGCTAGGTTGTAGCAAGCTCATGATGGGTATAGGGAAAATGTTACCATGTAAATCATGCAGTAGCCTAAACCTATCGATGTTACACTGAACTGGGTGAATGGAATATGAATGACAATATGCTGTAATAGAAATAAAGCCAATGCTAATAAGTGTTTTTATGTCCTTCCTCATCTTAAACGGCTCGACCGCCACTGGTCAGTGCTGTGTGGAAGTTGACTATGCAAACAATTTGGAATTTCCAACACATTAACGTTTCTTATAAAAACAAGAAGTGACGCAGTCAGTCTTTCCTCAACTTTTAGCCAAGAGAGACTGACATGCCTAGTATTAATATTAGTCCTCTGATTACATTTAAGAAAAAGTTGTGCCGCTCTGTTCTGGGCCAGCTGCAGCTTAACTAGGTCTTTCTTTGCAGCACTTGAACATATGTGACTCGTTTCAGGAAACTAGGCGTATGTTGCGAGTCACTACTTCACAGGAGAGGCATTTGAATGTAAACATAATTTTTTTAAATCAAAATGCATTTTTTTTTACAGAAATACCTTGTGGAAATGTGAACTTTCATGTACCTTAATAACAAACTTGTACGCCATCTGTAAATACGGATACAATTGTTAAATTATGAGCCTAGTTGATTTAGCCACGGAAAAAGTAAGGAACCCTCCCGCTAGCCATGATTGGCTGAGATAATGGAAGGCCTGGACATGCTGAGAGCAGATTTCGGATTGGTCTGCCATGTAACATGCTTCTGTCTATAACATGAGCTGCTCAGTATGTGTAGGTAATCCTTTCTAACGCTGCTTTTTGAAAGAAATCACAAATTACTGCAAAAGTGTTGATAATGCTCTCCACTTTCTGGAGGACTGAGTTTTGAAATCAGTGGAATGCCCAGTGGAAGCAGAGTATGATAGCTAAGGAGATGGAGAAAATTCTGGCGTTTGATTGCAAATATGCGGAGGGAGTCGAAAAGAGAACACACAGAAGGCTGTTGTATAAAACACCTGTCTCCGGATTACATCTTCAAACTAAGGGTTACCATGGCATCCGTGACAGAGAGGGAGAAGCGTTCCTCCATGTATACGGGTAAGAGTGTTTAGCTAGCTACATTTTCAGATATATGATTTTAAAAAATTCTAAGTCGTTTTCATTGCAAGTTAAAGCGTACTGTTAGCTAGTTAGCTAACGTTAACTGGCTGGCTCGCTAGCTAACATTACATGTATGATCTGTGTAGTAATATTATTTGTATCTCAAAGCCATTTGCATTGCTAGTTATAGCCTAATGTTAGCTAGCTAGCTAAGATTGAACCTAGTTGGTTAGTTACCTGCATATTCATGCAGGGTAGTAACGTTATGAGTTGGGATTATGGCTCATTGTTTAGCTAGCTATTTACATGTCTAAACAAAATACACCACTATGCAAGTAACCATTTCACTGTACAGTTTACACCTTCTCTATCCTGTGCTAGTGACAAATATACTTTGATCTTATTTAATATAGTGTGTGTTTACCAGAGACGGTAATGTGAAGAACAACATGACCTGCACCAAAGTCAGATTAGGATATATCGTTAGGCCAACGAGACAGTGTCCAAGTTTTAAAATGATCCGGTAGACTGCCTTGCTTTTATTTAGTCACAATTACAACCGTAAGCTATTTTTTGTAATTAGCTTGTGATTAACTTGTAAATAATGATCTTGTTGTGAGTTTATTTTACTGTAATATTGAATACAAATTAACTGAAGTTAAGACGTTGTCAGCTATATGATATGGTCATTATTTTAACTGGTTAGCCAGCTATCTTAAGGTTAGCCAGCTAGCTTAAGGTTAGCCAGCTAGCTTAAGGTTAGCCAGCTAGCTTAAGGTTAGCCAGCTAGCTCAAGGTTAGCCAGCTAGCTTAAGGTTAGCCAGCTAGCTTAAGGTTAGCTAGCAAGCTAGAAACGAACCAAAACATTGTTTAGAAAGTTGCTTTTAGTTGCCTGGTTTGCTAGATTGACATTTACTCAATTCATTTTTAAATGGATGGGTATATTGGTGTTAAAATACACCAGTTATGCCATTTTGGACCACCAGGCTGCTGGTGTCCTGCAGCCTGTAGTTTTTATGTTTATACTTTTTCATAACGACAATGACAAGTTTGATGTCGTACGACAATAGATTGTTCATGTCGATAGACGTAGTATAAACCAGCCTTTAGTCTTGAAATCTTTGGTTGTTTAGTACACTACTGTACTCCCTCTGTTTAGCACATGGCCTCACATGTGAATCCTTAAAGAGATTGGTGGGGCTTAAGAGGGTGTGAAGGATGCTAAATGGGTGTAGACAAAGAGGAGCTCTCCGGTAGGTGTACCAAAAATTCAAAGGCCATTTTCTCAAAAGTGGGGCAACAAGTTTATCAACTTTCAAAGCAGAATTACTTACCCATTGTTCCTCAACTGTAGTGTATGATATACACCATGTTGTAGCTGATATACCATTTCAAATGTAGCTACATAAAGAGCATCTCTTTATTACTGACAGGCCTCTCCACATCTTTACAACCATTTCATCTGTATGTTTTGACTATGCCAGTTTACAATCTAAGGTAACACCAAGTAATTTATTGTCCTCAACTTGTTCAACAACCACACCATTCATTTCCAGATTCAGCTCAGGTCTAGAACTTAGGGGATGATTTGTACCAAATACAATGCTCTTCGTTTTAAAGATGTTCAGGATAAGTTTATTAATGGCCAACCATTCCAAAACAGACTGCAACTCTTTGTTAAGCATTTCAGTGACTTCATTAGCTGTGGTTTGCTGATGCGTATATGGTTGAATCATCAGCATACATGGACACCTGCTTTGTTAAATGCCAGTGGCAGGTCATTGGTAAAAATAGAAAAGACTAGAGGGCCTAGACTAGAGAGCTGCCCTGAGGTGCACCACACTTTACATGTTTGACATTAGAGAAGCTTCCATTAAAGAAAACCCTCTGAGTTCTATTAGATAGATGACTCTGAATCCACGATATCGCAGAGGTTGAAAAGCCATAACACATACACTATTGTTCAAAGAAAAGAAAAGCCAATTTTTTGTCCATTCAAATAACATCAAATTGATCAGAAATACAGTGTAGACATTGTTAATGTTGTAAATGACTATTTTAGCTGGAAACAGCAGATTTTTTAATGGAATATCTACATAGGCGTACAGAGGCCAATTATAAGCAATCATCACTCCTGTGTTCCAATGGCACGTTGTGTTAGCTAATCCAAGTTTATAATTTTAAAAGGCTAATTGATCATTAGAAAACCCTTTTGCAATTATGTTAGCACAGCTGAAAACTGTTTTGCTTATTAAAGAAGCAATAAAACCTGGCCTTCTTTAGACTAGTTGAGTATCTGGAGCATCAGCATTATAGGCTCAAAATGGCCAGAAACAAATAACTTTCTTCTGAAACTCGTCAGTCTATTCTTGTTCTGAGAAATGAAGGCTGTTCCATGTGAGAAATTGCCAAGAAACTGAAGATCTCGTACAACGCTGTGTACCACTCCCTTCACAGAACAGCGCAAACTGGCTCTAACCAGAATAGAAAGAGGAGTGAGAGGCCCCGGTGCACAACTGAGCAAGAGGACAAGTACATTAGAGTGTCTAGTTTGAGAAACAGACGCCTCACAAGTCCTCAACTGGCAGCTTCCTTAAATAGTACCCGCAAAACACCCGTCTCAACGTCAACAGTGAAGAGGCGACTCCGGGATGCTGGCCTTCTAGACAGAGTTGCAAAGAAAAAGCCATATCACAGACTGGCCAAGAAAAATAAATATTAAGATGGGCAAAATAACACAGACACTGGACAGAGGAAGATTGGAAAAAAGTGTTTCGGACAGACTAATCTAAGTTTGAGGTGTTCGGATCACAAAGAAGAACATTCGTGAGACGCAGAAAAAATGAAAAGATGCTGGGGTAGTGCTTGACGCCCTCTGTCAAGCATGGTGGAGGCAATGTGATGGTCTGGGGGTGCTTTGGAGGTGGTAAAGTGGGAGATTTGTACATGGTAAAAGGGATCTTGAAGACGGAAGGTTATCACTCAATTTTGCAACGCCATGCCATACCCTGTGGAAGGCGCTTAGTTGGAGCCAATTTCCTCCTACAACAGGACAATGACCCAAAGCACAGCTCCAAACTATACAATAACTATTTAGGGAAGAAGCAGTCAGCTGGTATTCTGTGTATAATGGAGTGGCCAGCACAGTCACCGGATCTCAACCCTATTGAGCTGTTGTGGGAGGAGTTTGACCGTATGATACGTAAGAACGGCCCATCAAGCCAATCCAACTTGTGGGAGGTGGTTCAGGAAGCATGGGGTTAAATCTCTTCAGATTACCTCAACAAATTGACAACTAGAATGCCAAATGTAATTGCTTGAAATGGAGGATTCTTTGGCAAAAGCAAAGTTTGAAGGACACAATTATTATTTCAATAAAAAATCCTTATTAAGAACCTTGTCAATGTCTTGACTCTATTTCCTATTCATTTTGCAACTCATTTCGTGTATGTTTTCATGGAAAACAAGGACATTTCTAAGTGAGCTGAAACTTTTGAACGGTAATATAAGTTTTCTCAACAACAGATTATGGTCAGTAATATCAAAGGCTGCACTGAACTCTAACAGTACAGCTCCCACCATCTTAATATTAGCAATTTCTTTCAACCAATCATCAGTCATTTGTGCCCTTCTCTATAAGGATGCTGAAGGTCTGTTGTTTACAGAGAAATAGCATTGTATTTGGTCAAACGCCATTTTTTCCCAACAGTTTGCTAGCAGCAAGCTGATAGGTCTTCTGTTAGAACCAGTAAAGGCCGCTTTACCGCTCTTGGGTAGCGGAATGACTTTGGCTTCCCTCCAGAACTGAGGACAAAGACTTTCCTCTAGGCTCAGATTAAAGATATAACAGATAGGAGTGGCTATAGAGTCAGCTACCATCTTCAGCAGCCTTCCATCTAAGTTGTCAATGCCAGGAGGTTTGTCATTACTGACCGATAACAATACTTTTTACACCCCTCCCACACTAACTTTACAAAATTTGAACATACAAGGCTTTTCTTTCATAATATTTTTTTTATGCATGATTACAATGTTTGTTGTTGGCATGTCCTGCCTAAGTATTCCCACTTTGCCAATGAAGTAATCATTAAAATAATTGGCAACATCAAATGGTTTTGTGAATAATAAGCCATCTGATTTGATGAAGGTGGAGTTGAATTTGTCTTTCTGCCCATAATCTAATTTAAAGTACTCCAAAATAATTTTCCATCATTCTTTCCATCATTGATTTTGGCTTTATAATACAGTTTCTTCTTCTTTTTGTTGAGTTTAGTGACATCATTTCTCAACTTGCAGTAAGTCAGCCAGTCAGATGTGCAGCCAGACTTATTAGCCACTCCTTTTGCCCCATCTCTTTCAACCATACAGTTTTTCAATTCCTCATCAATCCATGGAGCTTTAACAGTTCTAACAGTCTTAACAGGTGCATGTTTATCCATAATTGGAAGAAGCAATTTCATAAATTCATCAAGTGCAGTGTCTGGATGCTCCTTATTAATCACATCAGACCAACAAATATTTTTAACATCATCCACATAAATCACAGCAAAATATTGATCTCTTATACACTATTTTAGGCCCAGCTTTCAGAACTTTTGCTTTCCTGGATATAGCCACTATATTGTGATGACTGCATCTAATGGGTACGGATACAGCTTTAGAACAAAGTTTAGTAAAAATGTGATCAATACATGTGGATGATCTTGTTCCTGTAGTGTTTGTAAACACTCTGGTAGGTTGATTAATAACCTGAACCAGATTACAGGCCCTGGTTACAGTGAGAAGCTTCCTCTAGAGGAGACAGCTTGAGGAAAACCAGTCAATATTCAGGTCCCCAAGAAAGTAGACCTCTCTGTTTACATCACATACACTATCAAGCATTCACACATATTATTCAGATACTGACTGTTAGCACTTGGTGGCCTATAGCAACACCCCAAAATAAAAGGCTTTCGATGTGCCAAGTGAACCTGCAACCAAAACACTTCAATAACACTTGACACAAGATCTTATAAGTATTACAAAGATAAGGCTCTGAATATATACAGCCACATCTCCCCCATAGGCATTCCTGTCTCTTCTATAGATGTTATATCCTTGTATTGCTATTTCTGTATCATCAAATTAATGATCTAAGTGAGTCTCAGAAATGGCTCATATAGTGAATGTTATCTGATCTTAACAAGTTATTGATTTCATGAACCTTATTTCTAAGGCTACATATATTAATATGGGCTATTTCCAGCCCTTTCCTGGGTATCAGATATAGACATAATATGGAAAAGAGCAAGCAGAGCAAGAACAAAATATATACGTCCATTAATCAGTTGATGTGTGCTGCAGGGTTGAAGCTACGAACCCATATGCTTGGCTCTCTCATTCCTTCCGGGCTTTTTGGGCTCCTGAGTGGCTCAGCAGTCTAAGGCACTACATATCAGAGCAAAAGGCATCACTACAGTCCCTGGTTTGAATCCAGGCTGTATCACATCTGGCCGTGATTGGGAGTCCCATAGGGCAGCGCATAATTGGCCCAGCGTCGTCCAGGTTTGGCCGGGGTAGGCTGTCATTGTAAATAAGAATTTGTTCCTAACTGCCTTGTCTAGTTAAATAAATAATAATAATAATAATAATTTGGAGGGTGACCAATGAGCATGTCATAGCGGATGTAAGCAATGTCCCCACGCGCTTTGGCACCTTTCATGGTTGCGATATGTTCTTTGCTCTTCTGGCACACAGCTTCAGGATCATCCTCGTTGAGGAAGATGTACGTTCCTCTCAAGTCCGTGGCTCTGTCCAGAACAGCTACCTTGTCCTTGAACCTCAGGAACTTGACTACTATCGGCCTGGGCCGGTGGTGGGTTTTCCAGTCCTGTGGGCGCGCTCCACCTCAATATTCTTGTGGTCCATGTTCAGTTTCTCCGAGATAATTTCCCTCACTTTGTCCTTAGACTTTGTCCAGGTCTCATGGAGATTATGTAATTCCGTCCACAACAGTGTTGTTCCTTCTTGATTATCCCTCAAGATAATCTGATTTCTCTGTCATTGTTATCATGGATTCACAAACAGAACTGATGTCCTCTGACTTACAGATTGCAGTCATCTTGCCTTTCTTCTTTTTAAACTCATCGAGCTGACCCTGGGAGAACTGCAAACTGTTCTTCAGGTCCTTGACTTCTATGGTCAGATCATCCATTCATTTTTTAGTTGGCTCCACCAGTATTTGGACACAGCACTTGAAGCTATTTTCTTGTTTTTGTAACACCTGTTTGTAGAACTCTTAATGTTCTTTTAAAAGATCCTTCTCCTGTAATAGAAAGACACCACTGTCCTCAATGATACTCCCGCCGGATTTGGTCTTTGTCATGGTAACAACAGTAGGTTACGCTGTTACTCCTTTCAGTTCCAGACAGGGCAGGTTGCAAGGAAGATTGAAAACAACAACGACAAACAGCAGGGGTCTAAGACAGCCACAAGCCCAGGATAATCTGTGGTCCCAGCCAAGCTCAAGAAAACCCTGCTAGCTTGATAAGCAGCAAGCTAGCAGCTAGGTTAGCTGCTACGCCAAGCAGCTCCTCAGACCTGGCCTTGGTCGGCAGGATCACTGGACAAATAGTAGTGGCCCCAGCAACCGATGCCAACCACGTCGCGGGATCCAAACTCAAAGGGTAGCTAGCTAGTAACCAGTAACTTTTTCAATAGACTTTCAGAACCTTCTAAAACAACAAACTGAATTCTCCCTCATTTCATGCACTACGTTCAACAGGAAGTGAAGCGAGTCTAAGAGGGTGTGACTGCCCAAGCTCACTGACAATGATGAAACATAGTGTACCTTGCAACGTTTGAACAGATGGCGGCTACGTGTGGTTGGCCGAGAGAAGCTCGGTTCGGCTTGTAAGTCTGCTAACAGGAAAGGCAAGAGAAGCCTATGTGACTACGGACATTAACTTTGTTCATGATTATGACAGTGTTAAGGAAGCGATTCTTAAAATGTACGAAATCAACAAAGATTGAAGACTTTCGTGAAGCAAAGAAGACAAAGTCGTACTTGACTCTTAAGCCTTATTGTTATTATTAAAGGCCTGATTGGTGGTGTGCTGCAAAGATGGTTGTCCTTCTGGAAGGTTCTCCCATCTTCACAGAGGAACTCTAGAGCTGAGGAACTCTAGAGCTGAGGAACTCTAGAGCAGAGGAACTCTAGAGCTGAGGAACTCTAGAGCTGAGGAACTCTAGAGCTGAGGAACTCTAGAGCAGAGGAACTCTAGAGCTGAGGAACTCTAGAGCTGAGGAACTCTAGAGCTGAGGAACTCTAGAGCTCTGTCAGAATGACACCTCCCTGACCAAGGCCCTTCTCCCCCGACTGCTCAGTTTGGACGGGAGGAAGAGCCTCGACACAATCCTGACTCGGAGCTCTACGGACAATTCCTACGACCTCCTGGCTTGTTTTTTGCTCTGACATGCACTGTCAACTGTGAGACCTCATATAGACAGGTGTGTGCCTTTCCAAATCATGTCCAATCAATTGAATTTACCACAGGTGGACTTCAATCAAGTTGTAGAAACATCTCAAGGATGATCAATGAAAACAGGATGCACCTGACCTCAGTTTGGAGTCTCATAGCAAAGGATCTGAACACTTATGGTATTTCAATTTTTTTTGTATTTATAAATTAGCAAACATTTCTAGAAACCTGTTTTCGCTATGTCATTGTGGGGTATTGTGTGTATATTGAGGATGTTTTATTTAATCAATTTGAGAATAAGGCTGTAACGTAACACAATGTGGAAAAAGTCAAAGGGTCTGAATACTTTCCAAAGGCACTGTACAATTATAAAATCCATGTACACCATACAACAAGTGTGCATTTAAACCTGGCAAAAAACACACATTTCTTTCCACATGGCCGTGGGGTGAGACAGGGAAGCAGCTTAAGCCCCACCCTCTTCAATATATCAAGGAATTGGCGAGGGCACTAGAACAGTCTTCAGCACCCAGCCTCACTCTACTAGAATCTGAAGTCAAATGTCCACTGATTGCTGATGATCTGGTGCTTCTGCTGCCTGCGACTGGAACGAATTGCAAAAATCTCGGAAGTTGGAGACTTTTATCTCCCTCAACAACTTTAAACATCTGCTATCTGAGCAGCTAACCGATCGCTGCAGCTGTACATAGTCCATCGGTATATAGCCCACCCAATTTACCTACCTCATCCCCATACTGTTTTTATTTATTTACTTTTCTGCTCTTTTGCACACCAGTATCTCTATTTGCACATGATCATCTGATGATTTATCACCCCAGTGTTAATCTGCTAAATTGTAATTATTCGCTCCTATGGCCTATTTATTGCTTACCTCCTCATGCCTTTCGCACACATTGTATATAGATTCTCTTTTTTTTCTTTTTTCCCCCTACTATGTTATTGACTTGTTTATTGTTTACTCCATGTGTAACTCTGTGTTGTTGTCTGTTCACACTGCTATGCTTTATCTTGGCCAGGTCGCAGTTGCAAATGAGAACTTGTTCTCAACTAGCCTACCTGGTTAAATAAAGGTGAAATAAAAAAAATAAAAATAAAAACCAAGGAGGGCCTACAGCAGCACCTAGATTTTCTGCACAGATTCTGTCAGACCTGGGCCCTGGCCTGGGCCCTGACAATCTCAGTAAGACAAAAATAATGGTGTTCCAGTAAACATCAGCACCACAAGTAACTTCTGCATGCAGAGCAGAATTAGGCCGATACCCGCTAATTATCAAAATCCAGAAAAGAGCCGTTAAACTCTACAACCACCTGAAAGGAAGTGATTCCCAAACCTTCCATAACAAAGCCTTCACCTACAGAGAGATGAACCTGGAGAAGAGCCCCCTAAGCAAGCTGGTCCTAGGGCTCTGTTCACAAACACAAACACACCCCACAGAGCCCCAGGACAGCGACACAATTAGACCCAACCAAATCATGAGAAAACAAAAAGATAATTACTTGACTCATTGGAAATAATTAATTTTAAAAAACAGAGCAAACTAGAATGCTATTTGGCCCTAAACAGAGAGTACACAGTGGCAGAATATCTGACCACTGTGACTGACTCAAACTTAAGGAAAGCTTTGACTATGTACAGACTCAGTGAGCATAGCCTTGCTATTGAGAAAGGCCGTCGTAGGCAGACCTGGCTCTCAAGAGAAGACAGGCTATGTGCACACTGCCCACAAAATGTGGTGGAAACTGAGTTGCCCTTCCTAACCTCCTGCCAAATGTATGACCATATTAGAGACACATATTTCCTTCAGATTACACAGACACACAAAGAATTTGATAACAAACCCAAATTTTGATAAACTCCAATATCTACTGGGTGAAATACCACAGTGTGCCATCACAGCAGCAAGATTTGTGACCTGTTGCCACAAGAAAAGGGCAACCAGTGAAGAACAAACACCATTGTAAATATATTTTTATTTATTTATTTTCCCCTTTGTACTTTAACTATTTGCACATATTATGACATTTGAAATGTCTTTATTCTTTTGGAACTTTTTGTGAGTGTAATGTTTACTGTAAAAAAATGTATTGTTTATTTCACTTTTGTTTATTATCCATTTCACTTGCTTTGGTTTCCCATGCCAATAAAGTCCTGAAATTGAAATGTAATTAGAGAGAGAGAGGGAGAGAGAGAGAGAGAGAGAGAGAGAGAGACAGAGAGACAGAGAGAGAGAGGTGTGAGAGAGAGAGAGAGAGACACGGAGAGAGAGAGGTGTGAGAGAGACAGAGAGAGAGAGACAGAGAGAGAGAGAGAGAGAGAGAGGTGGGGGCAGTGGGACTGCAGCTGGCATGGGAGGATTCTGTGTGTGTTGATGAACTGTGTCCTGGGTTTCCAGGAAAACGGGGGAGCCATCATAGGGGTGGACAGGAAACTCTAACAGGGCTGACTTCCTGTGGCTCTCCTGATGGCCAACCAGATAGTGTGTGTGTGTGTTGGGAGTTCTTGTGAAAATATTGTTGTAAACTAAGCAGTAAGCACTGAAATGTGTTTTGGATTGAGTCCATCACCATTATGCTTTTGTTGTTTTGAGAAAGTTTTAGATTTTTTTTAGAGTATTCCGAGATGTGATTGTTCCTGGTAAATCAGGAATCTCAGATTTCTCCCAACTGTATATTACTAAATGCTATGCCAAGAGCTCCAGACCTGTATGGCACAGGAGGGATTGTGCAGTGGACGGATTAACTAGCGTGGCACAGTGATGTAGCCTTCCTAAGACGTGTAGTCACCTTTATCCATGAATGGATCCAATAGCAGGGATGATGCTCGAATGCTTTGTAGAATATGTGATTGTGACGTAGGCTAAGTCTGAATTCTGAATTCTGGGTGGAATAGAATGCATTACACGTACAGTATAATCAGCGCTGGTCCTGGAGAGAGAAGATTCTGACTGTTTCCTGTCAACGGCCATTTTGTTTTTCCTGATCTCAGCTGTGACTTCCTACCTCACTGCAAAGCAGGAAGTGAACTGAGTGATAACACACACACACACACACACCAGTGGTAATGATAATTTCTAAGTCAAGTGTCACTGTGTCATGTTCTAACTGTTCAGCAGACCACACACACAAACACACACCTGTGATAGATACTGTAAATACAACCCATATTTATATTTTGTACTTTAACTATTTGCACATGGTTACAACACTGTACAGATTCAAGAAAAGTTTGGAATTACCTGGATTTCTGCATAAATTGGTAATAAAATGTGATCTGATCTTCATCTTCACAACAATAAACAAACACAGTCTGCTTAAACTAATAACACACAAACAATTATACGTTTTCATGTCTTTATTGAACACACCGTGTAAACATTCACAGTGCAGGGTGGGAAAAGTATGTGAACCCTTGGATTTAATAACTGGTTGACCCTCCTTTGGCAGCAATAACCTCAACCAAACGTTTTCTGTAGTTGCGGATCAGACCTGCACAACGGTCAGGAGGAATTTTGGACCATTCCTCTTTACAAAACTGTTTCAGTTCAGCAATATTCTTGGGATGTCTGGTGTGAACTGCTCTCTTGAGGTCATGCCACAGCATCTCAAATCGGGTTGAGGTCAGGACTCTGACTGGGCCACTCCAGAAGGTGTATTTTCTTCTGTTGAAGCCATTCTGTTGTTGATTTACTTCTGTGTTTTGGGTCGTTGTCCTGTTGCATCACCCAACTTCTGTTGAGCTTCAATTGGCGGACAGATAGCCTAACATTCTCCAGCAAAATGTCTTGATAAACTTGGGAATTAATTTTTCCTTCGATGATTGCAAGCTGTCCAGGCCCTGAGGCAGCAAAGCAGCCCCAAACCATGATGCTCCCTCCACCATACTTTACAGTTGGGATGAGGTTTTGATGTTGGTGTGCTGTGCCTTTTTTTCTCCACACATAGTGTTGTGTGTTCCTTCCAAACAACTTAAGAAGAATCCTAGAGTGTCAGCTAAAGACTTACAGAAATCTCTGGAACATGCTAGCATCTCTGTTGATGAGTCTACGATACGTAAAACACCAAACAAGAATGGTGTTCATGGGAGGACACCACGGAAGAAGTCACTGCTGACCAAAAAAAAACATTGCTGCACATCTGAAGTTTGCAAAAGAGCACCTAGATGTTCCACAGCGCTGCTGGTAAAATATTCTGTGGACAGATGAAACTACAGTTAACCTCATTGAGCGTTCTGTGCTGTGCTCTTGCAGTCGTCTTTGCAGGACGGCCTCTCCTAGGGAGAGTAGCAACAGTGCTGAACTTTCTCCATTTATAGACAATTTGTCTTATCGTAGACTGATGAACATCAAGGCTTTTAGAGATACTTTTGAAACCCTTTCAAGCTCTATGCAAGTCAACAATTCTTAATCTTAGATCATCTGAGATCTCCTTTGTTTGAGGCATGGTTGACATCAGGCAATGCTTCTTGTGAATAGCAAACTCAAATTTTGAGTGTTTTTTATAGGGCAAGGCAGCTCTAACCAACATCTCCAATCTCTTCTCATTGTTTGGACTCCAGATTAGTTGACTCCTGACTCCAATTAGCTGTTGAAGTCATTAGCCTAGTGGTTCACATACTTTCTCCAACCTACACTGTGAATGTTTAAATGATGTATTCAATATAGACAAGAAAAATTTGATTAATTTGTGTTATTAGTTTAAGCACACTATGTTTGTCTGTTGTTGTGACTTAGATTAAAGATCAGGTCAAATTTGATGACCAATTTATTCATAGATCCATGTAATTCCAAAGGGTTCAATACTTTTTCTTGCCACTGTATGTAGCCATAATATAACATTTGAAATGTCTCTATTCTTTTTAAACTTTTGTGAGTGTAATGTTGACTTTTTTTATTGTTTATTTGACTTTTGTTTATTGTCTATTTCACTTGCTTTGGCAATGTTAACATATGTTTCTCATGATAATAAAGCCCTTTGAATTGTATACTGTTGTCACGACTTCTGCCGAAGTCGTTGCCTCTCCTTGTTCGGGCGGTGTTCGGCGGTCGACGTCACCGGTCTTCTAGCCATCATCGATCCATTTTTCATTTTCCATTGGTTTTGTCTTGTCTTCCCACACACCTGTTTTCAATCCCATCCATTACCTATTGTGTATTTAACCCTCTGTTTCCCCTCATGTCTTTGTCAGAGATTGTTATTTGTCAAGTGTTGTGTTTATTGTGTATAGGTGTGCGACGGGTCATCGTACCCATATTTGTTTTATGTTTTCCTATGAGTGTTATGGAGCAGATTACTGGGACTATAATTAAAAAACTCCATTCTACACTCTATTTGACTCTCCTGCGCCTGACTTCCCTGCCACTTATACACGCAACTGTGACAGAATCTCTGACCATTATATATGAAGTCAGCAGGAGAGGACACGACGCCCATGGAGGTGGAAAAGCGCGTTATGGAACAAGCGAAGGAGATTGACTGTTTGAGCGCCGTCATGGATCGCATTGTCCAGAATATGGATCGCTGGGAGAGACAGGGAGTTTCTCCAGCGCCTCCACTGCCACAACTGGGATTTATCGTTAACGCGTTTTCCCCACCTGAACCTAACAAAATCCGTTTACCCCTACCCACGGGTTACAACGGAGATACTGCCGGCTGCCAGGGTTTCCTCCTTAAACTGAACTTATATCTGGCCACGGTCTCCCCAGTACCATCCGACCGGGAGAAGAGTTCCGCCCTCGTCTCATGCCTCACCGGGAAAGCACGGGAGTGGGCCAGCGCTGTGTGTAGAGAGGAGAATGCGGCGTTGGACCATTTTGAGGAGTTCACCCTTTATTTCAGGAGAGTATTCGACCATCCTCCCGAAGGAAAAACGGCGGGTGAGCTCCTCTATCATCTGAGGCAGGAGACGAGGAGTGCCCAGGAGTTTGCTTTGGAGTTTAGGACCTTGGCTGCCGGCGCTGGATGGAGCGACAGGGCCCTGATCGACCATTACCGTTGTAGCCTACGCGAGGACGTCCGTCAGGAGCTGGCCTGTAGAGACACCACCCTCAACTTCGACCAGCTGGTGGACATGTCCATCAGGCTGGACAACATGCTGGCTACTCGTGGACGTCTAGATCGGGGTCTGGTTGTTCCATCCTCCCGCACCCTCTCTCCCAAACCAATGGAATTGGGAGGGACGGTGCGCCGGGAGACCGGAGGGGGTTCCCGCTCGAGCACCATCTATGGTCGCAGAGATCACACTGCTGGTCGGTGCCGGGTTGGTTCCTCTGGGAATAGAGAAGGCAGGCAGGGCACTCTGGCATCACCCCAGGTGAGTAGGCACCATTCTCATCCAGAGCCCTCTGTTGCACTTATGTTTGTCTCTGTCACTTTTCCGGATTTTTCCCTGCATTCCCAGTATAAGGCGCTAGTAGATTCAGGCGCGGCTGGAAATTTCATTAATAAAAATTTAGCTCATAGTTTAGGGATCCCTATTGTGTCTGTGGATATGCCTTTCCCTATTCATGCCTTAGATAGTCGACCATTAGGGTCAGGTTTTATCAGGGAGGTCACCGCACCGTTGTATATGATAACGCAGGAGGGTCACAAGGAGAAGATTAGTCTTTTTCTTATTGATTCCCCTGCGTATTCTGTGGTGCTAGGTCTACCCTGGTTAGCGTGTCATAACCCCACTGTTTCTTGGCCACAGAGGGCTCTCACGGGGTGGTCGCAAGAGTGCTCAGGTAGGTGTTTAGGGGTTTCCGTTGGTGCTACTACGGTGGAAAGTCCAGACCAGGTCTCCACCGTGCACATTCCTCCAGAATATGCCGATTTGGCTCTCGCCTTCTGTAAAAAGAAGGCGACTCAATTACCACCCCATCGACAGGGGGATTGTGCGATAGATCTCCTGGTAGACGTTGCATATCCCAGGAGTCACGTGTATCCCCTGTCGCAAGCGGAGACGGTGGCTATGGATACATATATCTCTGAATCCCTGCGCCAGGGGTTCATTCAGCCATTCATTTCACCCGCCTCTTCGAGTTTCTTTTTTGTGAAGAAGAAGGATG
>NC_052338.1:33529945-33540494 GCF_016432855.1 Salvelinus namaycush
GGAGACCCGGTCTGATGACTGTCTCTCTACAGAGAGGGGGACTGGTGCGAGGTCCAGTCTGATGACTGTCTCTACAGAGAGGGGGACTGGTGGGAGGTCCAGTCTGATGACTGTCTGTCTCTACAGAGAGGGGGACTGGTGGGAGACCCGGTCTGATGACTGTCTGTCTCTACAGAGAGGGGGACTGGTGGGAGACCCGGTCTGATGACTGTCTGTCTCTACAGAGAGGGGGACTGGTGGGAGACCCGGTCTGATGACTGTCTCTACAGAGAGGGGGACTGGTGGGAAGCCCGGTCTGATGACTGTCTGTCTCTACAGAGAGGGGGACTGGTGCGAGGTCCAGTCTGATGACTGTCTGTCTCTACAGAGAGGGGGACTGGTGGGAGGTCCGGTCTGATGACTGTCTGTCTCTACAGAGAGGGGGACTGGTGGGAGACCCGGTCTGATGACTGTCTGTCTCTACAGAGAGGGGGACTGGTGGGAGACCCGGTCTGATGACTGTCTCTACAGAGAGGGGGACTGGTGCGAGGTCCAGTCTGATGACTGTCTGTCTCTACAGAGAGGGGGACTGGTGGGAGGCCCGGTCTGATGACTGTCTGTCTCTACAGAGAGGGGGACTGGTGGGAGGTCCGGTCTGATGACTGTCTGTCTCTACAGAGAGGGGGACTGGTGGGAGGTCCGGTCTGATGACTGTCTGTCTCTACAGAGAGGGGGACTGGTGGGAGGTCCAGTCTGATGACTGTCTCTCTACAGAGAGGGGGACTGGTGGGAAGCCCGGTCTGATGACTGTCTGTCTCTACAGAGAGGGGGACTGGTGGGAGGTCCAGTCTGATGACTGTCTGTCTCTACAGAGAGGGGGACTGGTGGGAGACCCGGTCTGATGACTGTCTGTCTCTACAGAGAGGGGGACTGGTGGGAGACCCGGTCTGATGACTGTCTGTCTCTACAGAGAGGGGGACTGGTGGGAGGTCCAGTCTGATGACTGTCTCTCTACAGAGAGGGGGACTGGTGGGAAGCCCGGTCTGATGACTGTCTGTCTCTACAGAGAGGGGGACTGGTGGGAGGTCCAGTCTGATGACTGTCTGTCTCTACAGAGAGGGGGACTGGTGGGAGACCCGGTCTGATGACTGTCTGTCTCTACAGAGAGGGGGACTGGTGGGAGACCCGGTCTGATGACTGTCTGTCTCTACAGAGAGGGGGACTGGTGGGAGACCCGGTCTGATGACTGTCTCTACAGAGAGGGGGACTGGTGGGAGGCCCGGTCTGATGACTGTCTGTCTCTACAGAGAGGGGGACTGGTGGGAGGCCCGGTCTGATGACTGTCTGTCTCTACAGAGAGGGGGACTGGTGGGAGGTCCAGTCTGATGACTGTCTGTCTCTACAGAGAGGGGGACTGGTGGGAGGTCCGGTCTGATGACTGTCTGTCTCTGCAGAGATGGGGACTGGTGGGAGGTCCAGTCTGATGACTGTCTGTCTCTAAAGAGAGGGGGACTGGTGGGAGGCCCAGTCTGATGACTGTCTGTCTCTACAGAGAGGGGGACTGGTGGGAGGCCCGGTCGTTGAACACGGGGATCTCAGGATACATCCCTAGTAACTACGTCGCTCCTGTAGACTCCATACAGGCTGAGGAGTGAGTACATTCACACACACACACACACACACACACACCTCTACTCACCAACTACAGTACAACATTTGTATCTGAACTGTAAGAAATATTGCGGTGACTGGTTGTCACGGTGATGAATTGTATGACTAGTGTGTGTGTGTGTGTGTTGCCAGGTGGTATTTTGGGAAGATGGGGAGGAAGGATGCAGAGAGACAGCTCCTGGGTCAGGGGAACCCCCGAGGAACATTCCTTATCAGAGAGAGTGAGACCACCATGGGTACGCACACACACACACACACACACATGCGCACGCACGCACGCACACACAGCTATACTTCGTTATTGTTTTGGGTACAGCTTCACCTCACCTCACCTCTCTCTCTCTCCCTCTCTCTCTCTCTATCCCTCCCCTCTCTCTCTCCCTCCCCCTCTCTCTCTCCCTCCCCCTCTCTCTCTCTCTCTGTCTCTCACCTCATCTCTCATTCTCTCTCCCCCCCTCATTCTCTCTCTCTCTCTCTCTCTCTCTCTCTCTCTCTCTGTCTCTCACCTCATCTTTCTCTCTCACCCTCCCCCCCTCTCTCCCTCCCCCCCCTCTCTCCCTCCCCCCTCTCTCCCTCCCCCCCTCTCTCCCTCCCCCCCCCTCTCTCCCCCTCCCCTCTCTCTCGCCCTTCTCTCTCTCTCGCCCTCCCCTCTCTCTCTCTCCTCTCTCTCCCTCCCCCTCCCCTCTCTCTCCCTCCCCTCTCTCTCTCTCTCCTTCCCCTCTCTCCTATCTCCAGGTGCCTACTCTCTGTCTATCTGTGACTGGGATGATGGTAAAGGTGACCATGTCAAGCATTATAAGATCAGGAAGCTGGACAGTGGAGGATATTACATAACAACACGCACACAGTTTGACACTGTGCAACAGTTGGTGGAGCACTACAAAGGTGTGGCTAGGGTGTAGGGTGTAGGGGGAAGTATATTAAAGCTAGGGGCTAGGGTGTAGGGCATAGGGGGAAGTATATAAAAGCTAGGGGCTAGGGTGTAGGGTGTAGGGGGAAGTATATTAAAGCTAGGGGCTAGGGTGTAGGGTGTAGGGGGAAGTATATTAAAGCTAGGGGCTAGAGTGTAGGGAGAAGTATATAAAAGCTAGGGGCTAGGGTGTACGGGGAAGTATATAAAAGCTAGGGGCTAGGGTGTAGGGGGAAGTATATAAAAGCTAGGGGCTAGGGTGTAGGGGGAAGTATATAAAAGCTAGGGGCTAGGGTGTAGGGCATTGGGGGAAGTATATTAAAGCTAGGGGCTAGGGTGTAGGGGGAAGTATATAAAAGCTAGGGGCTAGGGTGTAGGGGGAAGTATATACAAGCTAGGGGCTAGGGTAAAGTGCAGAGGGGGTATGGACTAGGGCTGAAGTATTGTTTCTGGACAAGGCCTTTCTCTGTATGTCCAAGTCTTCGGTAAGTCAGGGCCCTGTTTCCTCTCCTCTCTGTATGTCCAAGTCTTCGGTAAGTCAGGGCCCTGTTTCCTCTCCTCTCTGTATGTCCAAGTCTTCGGTAAGTCAGGGCCCTGTTTCCTCTCCTCTCTGTATGTCCAAGTCTTCAGTAAGTCAGGGTCCCTGTTTCCTCTCCTCTCTGTATGGCCAAGTCTTCAGTAAGTCAGGGCCCTGTTTCCTCTCCTCTCTGTATGGCCAGTCTTCGGTAAGTTGGGGCCCTGTTTCCTCTCCTCTCTCCCAGTGTCTGTCTGCCCTCTGGTGGTGCAGTCTGTTATAGCAGCATCTCTGCTATGTGTGTGTGTGCTAATTCCTGTGTCTGTATGTCCAAAATCCATTCTAGCATACTTAATATGATCAAGTAATGCATTATCAAGCACATTAAATAAGCAGCTGTGGCTAGACAGCATGGTGTATCAGTACTATTGGACAGCATGGTGTATCAGTACTATTGGACAGCATGGTGTATCAGTACTATTGGACAGCATGGTGTATCAGTACTATTGGACAGCATGGTGTATCAGTACTATTGGACAGCATGGTGTATCAGTACTAATGTGTATATGTTATGTGTCTGTAAGTTACACTGCATCACCAAAAGTATGTGGAAATGTATAAAGTGTATAAAATTGAGCACACAGCCATGCAATCTCCATAGACAAAATTTGGCGGTAGAATAACGTTACTGAAGGGCTCAGTGATTTTCAACGTGGCACCGTCAGAGGATGCCACCTTTCCAACAAGTCAGTTCGTCAAATTTCTGCCCTGCTAGAGCTGCTCCGGTGAACTGTAAGAGCTGAAGGTCTAGGAGCAACAACGGCTTATCCTTAAAGTGGTAGGCCACATAAGTTCACAGAACGGGACCGCCGAGTGCTGAAGCACGTAGCAAAAAAATCACCATGATTTTGGAAAAAGTTGTTCAGACAGCTGTCCACATACTTTTGGTCATGTAGTGTATCTATGTTATATATGTTATGTTGTGTTATGTATGTTAGTACTCTTTAGTGGATTAAGTAAAGCATTCTGTTTTATGTGTTCTATATGTGTTCTGTATGTGTTCTGTATGTGTTCTATATGTGTTCGTTGCCTTTGATCTCTTCATCCCCTCTCTGTCTGTCTGTCTGTCTTTCTCTCTATATATATCTCTCCCCCTCTCTCTCTTTCTCTCCCTCTCTCTCTCTCCCCCTCTCTCTCTCTATCCCTCTCTCGGTCTGTCTGTCTGTCTGTCTGTCTGTCTTTCTCTCTATATATATCTCTCCCCCCTCTCTCTCTCTCTCTCTCTCTCCCCCTCTCTCTCCCCCTCTCTCTCTCTATCCCTCTCTTGGTCTGTCTGTCTGTCTTTCTCTCTATATCTCTCCCCCTCTCTCTCTTTCCCTCCCTCTCTCTCTCCCCCTCTCTCTCTCTCCCCCTCTCTCTCTCTATCCCTCTCTCGGTCTGTCTGTCTGTCTGTCTTTCTCTCTATATATATCTCTCCCCCCTCTCTCTCTCTCTCTCTCTCCCCCTCTCTCTCTCTATCCCTCTCTTGGTCTGTCTGTCTGTCTTTCTCGCTCTGTCTCTCTCTCACTCCCATCAGAGCGAGCTGCAGGTCTGTGCTGTAGGTTGATTGGCAGCTGTAGGCGGGGCATGCCTAAGCTTGCGGACCTATCGGTAAAGACCAAGGATGTGTGGGAGATTCCCAGAGAGTCTCTCCAGCTCATTAAGAAGCTGGGCAACGGGCAGTTTGGAGAAGTCTGGATGGGTAGGAACAAGTTCTCTGTCTTTGCATGCCTCTTCATATCATTTAATCTCCCTCCCTCTATCCCTCCCTCCACCCCCTCCTCCCTCTCCACTCCTACCATCCCCTCCACCCCTTCCTCTTCTAGGCAGTAACGATGGGATGTGTCACTTCTTGACCACGCCCTGTCCCAATTCAACGCCCCTCACCCTGGGTTTGGGGCGGGACGCCTGGGAGGTTGCCCGGGAAACGCTGGCCCTAAACAAGAAGTTGGGTCAGGGCTGCTTCGGAGATGTCTGGATGGGTGAGACCGACTGTCAATCAATCAATCAATCAGTCACCTTCTTTTACTGTATGTTGGCACACTTTTTACAGTCTGTGTTCCAGAAGGACTTCTCAGAGTGTCTCTGGATATTCCTAATGTGGTGCTAATGTGGTGTTCCCTGTGTCCAGTTCAGTGTTAAAGTGTCTGTGTCTGTCCAGACCAGTGCTGTTCTGTGTCAGTGTTAAAGTGTGTGAGTGTGTCCAGTCCAGGAGGTGTTTTACTGGTCCAGCTTCATGTGCTACTGTAGCTTCATGCTGGTACTCCTTCTCTCCTCCCTTCTCTCCTCCCTTCTCTCCTCCCTTCTCTCCTCCCCTCTCTCCTCCCCTCTTTCCTCCCCTCCCTCCTCCCTTCTCTCCTCCCTTCTCTCCTCCCTTCTTTTCTCTCCCCTCTCTCCCCTCTCTCCCCTCTCTCCCCTCTCTCTCCCTCTCTCCCCTCTCTCCCTCTCTCCCCTCTCTCCCTCTCTCCCCTCTCCCTCCTCCGTTCCCTCCTCCCTCCCTCCTCCCCTCTCTGTTCCCCTCCCTCCTCCTCTCTCCTCCTCTCTCCTCTCTCCTCTCCTCTCTCCTCTCCTCTCCTCTCCTCCCTTCCCTCCTTCCCTCCCTCCTCCCCTCTCTGTTCCCCTCCTTCCTCCTCTCCCTCCCTCCTCCCCTCTCTGTTCCCCTCCTCCACTCTCCCTCTCTGTTCCCCTCCTCCTCCTCTCCTCCCTCTCTGTTCCCCTCCTCCTCCTCTCCCTCCCTCCTCCCCTCTCTGTTCCCTCCCTCCTCCTCCTCTCCCTCTCTCCTCCTCTCTCTCCTCTATCCTTCCCTCTCTCCTCCCCTTTCTCCTCCTCTTTCCTCCCCACTCTCCTCCCCATCCCTCCTCTAGTCTCTTCACCCTTCTCTCCTCCCCTCTCCCAATTGTTACCCCACCCTGCCTCCTCCATGCATGACCTCACCATCACTCTTTTAATGTGTGTACTATAACTCGGTGTGTAGGTGTGCGTGTCTGTATATAATTGTGTGTGTTTCTGCCACTGTGTGTGTGTCAGGTATGTGGAACGGCACCACCAAGGTAGCAGTGAAGACGTTGAAGCCAGGCACCATGTCTCCAGAGGCCTTCCTAGAAGAGGCTCAGATCATGAAGAGACTGAGACATGACAAGCTGGTGCAGCTGTACGCTGTGGTCTCTGAAGAACCCATCTACATCATCACAGAGTTCATGAGCCAAGGTGCTGCATGGACACACAGCATGCACACACATCTAAGCAAGGAAGCTCGCACACACACACACATACACACTCGCACACACACACACACACACACACACACACATACACACATACACACATACACACACACCACATGTTTTCACAATGATTTCTGACATGTATTCAACTGTGTGTACTGCAGGAAGCCTACTGGACTTCCTGAAGGATGGGGAAGGAGGAAATCTGAAGCTGCCTCAACTGGTGGATATGGCTGCACAGGTCAGAACACACAACCACCATCTTGGTCAACCACCATCTTGGTCAACCACCATCTTGACCACGTTCCTCTGGTGGTCGGGTGTTGGTGCCACCTCACACTCTGCTGCAGGTGGTACAAGTGGGGATAACGGGCACCTCTAACCCTTCCTCGTGTGTGTGTGTGTGTGTGTGTGTGTAGATAGCGGCAGGCATGGCGTATATAGAGCGAATGAACTACATCCATCGTGATCTACGAGCGGCTAACATTCTGGTCAGTGATAATCTGGTGTGCAAGATCGCTGACTTTGGTCTGGCCAGACTCATAGAGGACAATGAGTACACCGCCAGACAAGGTAAGAGAGAGTGTGACAACTCTTGATGAGAACAGGACTTCCTAAATACATTTGATTGATTGATTGATTGATTTTACAGGAGCCAAGTTCCCCATCAAGTGGACTGCTCCTGAAGCTGCTCTATACGGGCGTTTCACCATCAAGTCTGACGTGTGGAGCTTTGGTATCCTGCTCACTGAGCTCATCACAAAGGGACGCGTACCTTACCCAGGTAGGTGGGCGTGTCTTACTCTCTCCCTTCTTTTTTCCAGACATAGGATACCGTGTGTTACGAAACATCTCTGTACAGTGGCAATAAAAAGTATGTGAACCCTTTGGAATTACCTGGATTTCTGCATAAATTTGTCATAAAATTTGATCTGATCTTCATCTAAGTCACAACAATAGATAAACACAGTCTGCTTAAACTAATAACACACAAACAATGATACATTTTCATATCTTTATTGAACACACCGTGTAAACATTCACAGTGCAGGGTGGGAAAAATATGTGAACCCTTTGATTTAATAACTGGTTGACCCTCCTTTGGCAGCAATAACCTCAACCAAACGTTTTCTGTAGTTGCGTATCAGACCTGCACAATGGTTAGGAGGAATTTTGGACCATTCCTCTTTACAAAACTGTTTCAGTTCGGCAATATTCTTGGGATGTCTGGTGTGAACCGCTCTCTTGAGGTCATGCCACAGCATCTCAATCAGGTTGAGGTCAGGACTCTGACTGGGCCACTCCAGAAGGTGTATTTTCTTCTGTTGAAGCCATTCTGTTGTTGATTTACTTCTGTGTTTTGGGTCGTTGTCCTGTTGCATCACCCAACTTCTGTTGAGCTTCAATTGGCAGACAGATAGCCTAACATTCTCCTGCAAAATGTCTTGATAAACTTGGGAATTCATTTTTCCTGTTGATAGCAAGCTGTCCAGGCCCTGAGGCAGCAAAGCAGCCCCAAACCATGATGCTCCCTCCTCCATACTTTACAGTTGGGATGAGGTTTTGATGTTGGTGTGCTGTGCCTTTTTTTTCTCCACACAGTGTTGCGTGTTCCTTCCAAACAACTCAACTGTAGTTTCATCTGTCCACAGAATATTTTGCCAGTAGCTCTGTGGAACATCCAGGTGCACTTTTGCAAACTTCAGACGTGTAACAATGTTTTTTTTGGACAGCAGTGACATCTCCGTGGTGTTCTCCCATGAACACCATTCTTGTTTAGTGTTTTACATATCATAGACTCGTCAACAGAGATGTTAGCATGTTCCAGAGTTTTCTGTAAGTCTTCAGCTGACACTCTAGGATTCTTCTTACTTAACCTCATTGAGCATTCTGCGCTGTGCTCTTGTAGTCGTCTTTGCAGGACGGCCACTCCTAGGGAGAGTAGCAACAGTGCTGAACTTTCTCCATTTATAGACAATTTGTCTTACAGTGGACTGATGAACATCATGGCTTTTAGAGACGCTTTTGTAAACCTTTCCAGCTTTATGCAAGTCAACAATTCTTAATCTTAGGTCTTCTGAGATCTCCTTTGTTTGAGGCATGGTTCACATCAGGCAATGCTTCTTGTGAATAGCAAACTCAAATTTTGTGAGTGTTTTTTAAAGGGCAGGGCAGCTCTAACCAACATCTCCAATCTCATCTCATTGATTGGACTCCAGGTTAGCTGGCTCCTGACTCCAATTAGCTTTTGGAGAAGTCATTAGCCTAGTGGTTCACATACTTTTTCCAACCTACAGTCGTGGCCAAAAGTTTTGAGAATGACACAAATATTAATTTTCACAAAGTCTGCTGCCTCAGTTTGTATGATGGCAATTTGCATATACTCCAGAATGTAATGAAGAGTGATAATTTTTTGATCATGCAAATGAATCATGCAAATGAACTGAATCCCCAAAAACCATTTCCACTGCATTTCAGCCCTGCCACAAAAGGACCAGCTGACACCATGTCAGTGATTCTCTCGTTAACACAGGTGTGAGTGTTGACAAGGACAAGGCTGGAGATCACTCTGTCATGCTGATTGAGTTCGAATAACAGACTGGAAGCTTCAAAAGGAGGGTGGTGCTTGGAATCATTGTTCTTCCTCTGTCAACCATGGTTACCTGCAAGGAAACACGTGCCGTCATCATTGCGTTGCAAAAAAAGTGCTTCATAGCCAAGGATATTGCCGCCAGTAAGATTGCACCTAAATCAACCATTTATCGGATCATCAAGAACTTCAAGGAGAGCGGTTCAATTGTTGTGAAGAAAGCTTCAGGGTGCCCAAGAAAGTCCAGCAAGCGCCAGGACCGTCTTCTAAAGTTGATTCAGCTGCTGGATCGTGGCACCACCAGTACAGAGCTTGCTCAGGAATTGCAGCAGGCAGGTGTGAGTGCATCTGCACGCACAGTGAGGTGAAGACTTTTGGAGGATGGCCTGGTGTCAAGAAGGGCAGCAAAGAAGCCATTTCTCTCCAGGAAAAACATCAGGGACAGACTGATATTCTGCAAAAGGTACAGGGATTGGACTGCTGAGGACTGGGGTAAAGTCATTTTCTCTGATGAATCCCCTTTCCGATTGTTTGGGGCATCTGGAAAAAGCTTGTCCGGAGAAGACAAGGTGAGCGCTACCATCAGTCCTGTGTCATGCCAACAGTAAAGCATCCTGAGACCATTCATGTGTGAGGTTGCTTCTCAGCCAGGGGAGTGGGCTCACTCACAATTCTGCCTAAGAACACAGCCATGAATAAAGAATGGTACCAACACATCCTCCAAGAGCAACTTCTCCGAACCATCCAGGAACAGTTTGGTGACGAACAATGCCTTTTCCAGCATGATGGAGCACCTTGCCATAAGGCAAACGTGATAACTAAGTGGCTCGGGGAACAAAACATCGATATTTTGGGTCCATGGCCAGGAAACTCCCCAGACCTTAATCCCATTGAGAAATTGTGGTCAATCCTCAAGAGGCGGGTGGACAAACAAAAACCCACAAATTCTGACAAACTCCAAGCATTGATTATGCAAGAAAGGGCTCCCATCAGTCAGGATGTGGCCCAGAAGTTAATTGACAGCATGCCAGGACGGATTGTAGAGGTCTTGAAAAAGAAGGGTCAACACTACAAATATTGACTCTTTGCATCAACTTCATGTAATTGTCAATAAAAGCTACACTTATGAAATGCTTGTAATTATACTTCACTATTCCATAGTAACATCTGACAAAAATATCTAAAGATACTGAAGCAGCAAACTTTGTGAAAATTTATATTTGTGTCATTCTCAAACTTTTGGCCACGACTGTACACTGTGAATGTTTAAATGATGTATTCAATATAGACAAGAAATTCAATAATTTGTGTGTTATTAATTTTATTACCAATTTATATAGAAATCCAGGTAATTCCAAAGGGTTCACATACTTTTTCTTGCCACTGTATGTCTCTTTCTCCCTCTCTACCACTCCCTCTCCCTCCTCTCCTCTAGGTATGAATAACCGCGAGGTCCTGGAGCAGGTGGAGAGAGGCTACAGGATGCCCTGTGCGATGGGTTGTCCTGCCTCCCTCCATGAGCTGATGGTACAGTGCTGGCGGGGAGATGCGGACGAGAGACACACCTTTGAATACCTGCAGGGCTTCCTGGAAGACTACTTAGCTTCTCTAATAAACCTATA
>NC_052338.1:33540594-33550594 GCF_016432855.1 Salvelinus namaycush
TCATCTTTCATGTCAAAGTGGATTTTTACTGTAACTTTTCATAAGTCTGTTTTTTTGAGCTTCTGAATCTAGCGGGTAAATGCTGCCAGAGGCGACCCATAGTGGGCACGTGTCCCCTCAAAGAATGTGCCCTGTTTAAAAACATTTAAATAAAATTATGTATATATATATATATATTGTTTCTCTGTAATACTACTAGCCACCTAGCAATTTTATGAAGTTAGCTTTAGTTAGCCCAGCTCTCCCAACCTCATAACTAACTACCAAGAAGCCATTTCAGACTATCAATCAAGTTAGAGTAGCTAGCTTGTCTGTCTCAGCTGGCATGCCTGCTGTCAAGGTTGGTAGACTTTAGAAAAGCAAGCAATAACTAAATGTATTGAATAAGACTCACATTCCTTTCAATCTTTTACCCAGATTTGAGCAGGCATGCAGAGAAGAATTCTGCCAGTGTTTGCCGATGTTACAAATAGGCCTAGCTTGTGCATCATTATCAATAACTATCACTAGCTATCACTAGCTATCACTACCTAACAGGGAAGAAATCCGAGGGCGAGCACGGCGCGTGACTGGGCCAAGCTAGAGCAGCTTGTGAAGTTGCTGGAGCCGTTCGCAATCCACACCGACTTCAAACTGACAGCCAGTCACTGTCTGATGTGGTACCATGCCGTCTCGACCTCGAGTCACACTCGCAGTCAACTACTGTTGCAAAAAACAGTTGGCACAGGTCCTCCTGAAGTCACTGCGCGAGCGCTTTGCAGGCATACTGAATCCTCAGGCAGCAAACTTCAACCCTCACTCTGCAGCAGCTTGCCTGATGACCCAAGTGTGTCTCTGGCACTTCGCTCAACAGAGATGGAGCCACTGATGAGGGAAACAAGACTCTGCACTTTTAGCAAATCAGAGAGTACAGCCATGGAGCAGCAGGACCACAGCAAGATGCCAGCACGTTGAATCCAGCAAGCATCTCGACCACAGTTCTTTAGAAATATAGTTTCCTCGCATCGAGGATAGTCCAGCCGGATGGTCAACCTGTCAGGGCATTCAGTGCCCTGTGTGAGATATGGAAATACCTGGAAGAGGTAAAGGGGGGCATGTTTACAGAGTCACCTCTCCAGTTCTGACAGGCAAGGATGGCTGTTTATCCAAAGCTGTGACCTGTGGCACTGGATCTGGTTTCTGCCCCCGCATCCCAAGCGTTCGCGGAGAGAATATTCAGCCTTTCATCAGGCTTGAAAAACCGAACGACAAACTCTTTGGAATGCAGAATCTTCTTGAAGATAATCCAGAGAATCTTGTTTGGTTGAACAGAAACACACACACACACCCACACACACACACACACACACACACACACACACACACACACACACACACACACACACACCCACACACACACACACACACAGAGACAGATAGATTTGTGAAGTGTTGCATTGCTTATGTCTTTGCTTTTGTTGCAGCTGTTTTTATGGACCAATTTGAAGGGGTTAGTCACAGTGATGAAACATGTTTCATATTACATAAACATAACATGTCACATGACTTCATTTGTTGTTTCTGTCACATAAAGGTACTTGATTCTTCTTACATCTACTAGTAAAGTTACAAAAGCATTAGATTGGTATAAACATGGGCAAGAGAGTTTCCTTCCACCATATTTATTGCACCAGTCTGCGCTTATCCTTTAAATCCAAGTCAAATTAGGATGGATTTATAATTTAAACCTTACCGAACATATTTCCTGGCCAGGGAGTTGTATAGAGTCCTCTAGTGACCAAAAGCCTGTGGCCACGCCATTGAGGACTTTAGCCATTTTGATTTAGTCAACTGGGTGGGACTTCCAACTTCATTGGCTGATCTCTCCTGATGACCCGGTTAGCATGACCTGATGACCTGACCCGGTTGTAGTCGTGACAAAATGTACTATTTCAAGATGGAGAAGTCCTCAACGATGCTGCCCATGTTCTCACAGACACCCTCATGACACAGACACAGATGAGTTGTCTATCCAAGTCTATGGTCCCATCTCTTTATGTATTACTGCCCCCAAGTGGCAAGATGTGAAATCACCCAAAAACGAGCTATAGGCTATAACACATACATGGCTATAACACATACATGGCTCCTCCCGCATACAGGTTTTTTTGATGGTTGTAACCTTCTCTTGTTTCAGATGTTTCTGACCTTCTCTTGTTTCAGATGTTTCTGACCTTCTCTTGTTTCAAATGTTTCTGACCTTCTCTTGTTTCAGATGTTTCTGACCTTCTCTTGTTTCAAATGTTTCTGACCTTCTCTTGTTTCAGATGTTTCTGACCTTCTCTTGTTTCAAATGTTTCTGACCTTCTGTTGTTCCAGATGTTTCTGACCTTCTCTTGTTTCAGATGTTTCTGACCTTCTCTTGTTTCTGACCTTCTCTTGTTTCAGATGTTTATGGTAAAGGCTATTCCACAATACCGGTGTGTCTTGATTCCATTGTTTCTAAGTGTAGCCTCCATACACATTTGTATTTCTATACTCATAAACACAGACACACACACACACATTTTGACTGGTGTGGCCAGTCTACTACAAATTGGGTTCCTCCTGTGGTTAGGTCAGTTTGTCTGCAGTTTTATCTATGCCATCACTGTCCCTCATAACCATAGGGTTACAACCGGTTATTATAGCACTGACTCAGTGCCCTACTCTCTCTCGCTCTCTCTCTCTAAATTTCAACGGTTGAGCTAATGTGATTAGCATGAGGTTGTAAGTGACAAGAACATTTCCCAGGACATAGACATATCTGATATTGGCAGAAAGCTTAAATTCTTGTTAATCTAACTGCACTGTCCAATTTACAGTAGCTATTACAGTGAAAGAATACCATGCTATTGTTTGAGGAGATGCACAGTTATATACTTGAAAATGTATCAATAAACCAATTAGGCACATTTGGGCAGTTTTCATACAACATTTCTAACAGAAATACAATGGTTCATTGGATCAGTCTAAAACGTTGCACATACACTGCTGTCATCTAGTGGCCAAAATCTAAATTGCACCAGGGTTGGAATAATACATCATGGCCGTTCTCTTGCATTTTAAAGATGATGGTACAAAAGAAATGCATGTTTTTTTTCTTTGCATTATCTTTTACCAGATCTAATGTGTTATATTCTCCTACATTACTTTCACATTTCCACAAACTTCAAAGTGTTTCATTTCAAATGGTATCAAGAACATGCATATCTTTGCTTCAGGTCCTGAGCTACAGGCAGTTAGATTTGGGGATGTTGTTTTAGGAGCAAATTGAATAAAAGAAAAAAGAGGTGGATCCTTAAGAGGTTTTAAGGGCTTTATTGGCAAGGGAAACATATGTTAACATAGCCAAAGCAAGTAAAGTAGATATCTCTCTCTCCCTCGCTGTCTCTTTCTCCATCTCAGTTCTTTCTCTGACGACTCTATCTACCCCCACCCCCATCGGCATTGCGTAACCCAGACAACAGGTTCTGATATAATAAAAAAAAAAAAGAAATACACTTCCCAGAGTACTTATCGGTAGTACCGAGGCCAAATACGGGTCCCCGGATGGGACTGACAGCCAGGCACGTCTGGCGAGAAAACGAGAGGCGAGATTGCAGTGTGAGAGACAGAGAGACAGAGATAGAAAGGGGGATATCATATCGCGGGGAGAGAGAGAAACGGACGAAATATTTGGTTCTTTCCTCTTTCTTCCAGGAACGTCTGTCCCGCGCCTGTCTGCCACGGGATCGTTCTAGCAGGGTTTGAGGAGTGTTCCTGTGTGTGCGTGTATGCAGAAGGGGTATCCGCCCCCCCTGTCCGTTTCCCCTTCTCTCCAAATCTTCTCCTTTTTTTTGTATTTTTCTCCGTTTTCTGGTCTCTGCTGTTGATGTACACCAGCTTGTTTTTAGAGAAACGGTTTTCTGTGTCGGAGCCCTGCACACACACAGACAGACAGAAGTGCGAGGCACCGAGAGGAGACAGACAGACAACGACGTTAACTGGAGGAATGAACGGAAAAGGCTGTGTGCCCGCGGTGGCAGCCGTGATATTACCGATAAATTCGTGACCCGCGCGACGAGAGGAGAGAAGACCCGCTACAGCACCAAGCCTCTCCCGGTGAGTGCGCATGCATCGTCTGTCTGTATACACAACCCATATTTGCATACTGGGCTGTTCTAGCGCCGCTGCCAGAAGCGCGCGGCACCGCTGCATTTTTTTTATTGAAGGAATTTGTATTAACCTCGGCGGTGCCGTTATAACTCGCGCTGGGTCAGTCTGTCACTGATGTGGTGGGCTTCCCTCTAATTACTGATGGTGATCACAAACACGCACGCACACGCACGCACACAGTTAAGTCTATTGTTTCTGCTGGTTGTGAAACCTAAGATGTCTACCATACATTCACACAGATCCGTTACTGAGACAGACTGTCTCTCATCTGCATTCACCGTGAATGGACGCGATCGGTCTCGAGCTCAATGGAACATTCGGTGCTCCGGTGCTGCTGTGGCGCGAGCCCTGGGGCGCGCTCCGACAGATGTTTACTCTAATTTACTTGGAGATAGAGAAAGCCCAGCTAGCACGTACCATTCTGAGAACCATATGTTTCTTACAGCTTGGTGAGAGTGTGCTTGTCCTATGTTTATCTTGCATACAACCTTCCCATAACTTTCTGGGCATGGTGCAGGATCGTTGCTTGGTTTTGGAACATTCTCAGCACATTTATGGAACTTGGCAAAAAAAGCATCATTTTCTTGTCATTTCATTACTTTACATTTAGTTTACATTTTGGTAATGTTCTAGGAACGATCTCTACAACTGGTTTGACATTGGGAACATTCACAAGTAGTTCAGAGAATGTTAAGAAAGCAATCTTCTTCTGTGGGAATTTCATTACTTCAGCATAATGTTACCTACATTTACTCATGGTTCTATTTAAAACCATGTTTTCAAATGGTTCTGAGAACTTTACATAAAAAATGTACTTAAGTAACGTTCAGAGAGCGTTCTAAGAATATTATTTAAAAACATATACATTCTGTTCTCACCATCAATAAAACTCTATCTTGTAAAGTGTGTCCAGGTGTGTTGGCCTCGCCCACTAATTGGCCTCACCTGGTTTTATTGAGTGCTTGTTTCCTTTGAAATTGTGTCTGTTTGAATAAACTAAAATGAACTGTTTTGTATGTGTAAAAAAACAAAGCATTTTATTTCCATCCTGGTGGTGCAGTGGACTACTTCCATGGATAAATAACAGAAAATTATAAGTTCAAATCCCACTGCATAATTAATGCCTCTTTGTACTTGGAGTTCCAAAATAAGCTAGTAGTCTTATTGAAACGTTCAGTGAAAGTTTTAAGGAAGTCATTCAAAAACTTCCAAATAACCTTAATAAAACCTTCCAGGAAACCTTTCAAGGAACCAGAGTAAAACGTTCCCAGAACCTCCCTGGAACCAGAGTAAAACGTTCTCAGGACCTCTCTGGAACTAGAGTAAAACGTTCTCAGGACCTCTCTGGAACCAGAGTAAAACGTTCTCAGGACCTCTCTGGAACCGGAGTAAAACGTTCTCAGGACCTCTCTGGAACCAGAGTAAAACGTTCTCAGGACCTCTCTGGAACTAGAGTAAAACGTTCTCAGGACCTCTCTGGAACCAGAGTAAAACGTTCTCAGGACCTCTCTGGAACCAGAGTAAAACGTTCTCAGGACCTCTCTGGAACCAGAGTAAAACGTTCTCACGACCTCTCTGGAACCGGAGTAAAACGTTCTCAGGACCTCTCTGGAACCGGAGTAAAACGTTCTCACGACCTCTCTGGAACCGGAGTAAAACGTTCTCAGGACCTCCCTGAAACCGGAGTAAAACGTTCTCAGGACCTCTCTGGAACCAGACTAAAACGTTCTCAGGACCTCTCTGGAACCGGAGTAAAACGTTCTCAGGACCTCCCTGGAACCAGAGTAAAACGTTCTCAGGACCACTCTGGAACCAGAGTAAAACGTTCTCAGGACCTCTCTGGAACCGGAGTAAAACGTTCTCAGGACCTCCCTGGAACCGGAGTAAAACGTTCTCAGGACCTCTCTGGAACCAGAGTAAAACGTTCTCAGGACCTCTCTGGAACCAGAGTAAAACGTTCTCAGGACCTCTCTGGAACCAGAGTAAAACGTTCTCAGGACCTCCCTGGAACCAGTGTAAAACGTTTTCAGGACCTCCCTGGAACCAGTGTAAAACGTTTTCAGGACCTCTCTGGAACCGGAGTAAAACGTTCTCAGGACCTCCCTGGAACCAGAGTAAAATGTTCTCAGGACCTCTCTGGAACCAGAGTAAAACGTTCTCAGGACCTCCCTGGAACCAGAGTAAAACGTTCTCAGGACCTCTCTGGAACCAGAGTAAAACGTTCTCAGGACCTCTCTGGAACCAGAGTAAAACGTTCTCAGGACCTCTCTGGAACCAGAGTAAAACATTCTCAGGACCTCTCTGGAACCAGAGTAAAACATTCTCAGGACCTCTCTGGAACCAGAGTAAAACGTTCTCAGGACCTCCCTGGAACCGGAGTAAAACGTTCTCAGGACCTCTCTGGAACCGGAGTAAAACGTTCTCAGGACCTCCCTGGAACCAGAGTAAAACGTTCTCAGGACCTCCCTGGAACCAGAGTAAAACGTTCTCAGGACCTCCCTGGAACCAGAGTAAAACGTTCTCAGGACCTCTCTGGAACCGGAGTAAAACATTCTCAGGGCCTCTCTGGAACCGGAGTAAAACGTTCTCAGGACCTCTCTGCAACATAAAAATAAACGTTCCCAGAACAGACAACATTTTCACTTCTGTTCTTAAAAGTCAGGAAAGGTATGGCTCCCGAGTGGCGCAGCAGTCTAAGGCACTGCATCTCAGTGCTAGAGGTGTCACTACAGACCCTGGTTTGATTCCAGGCTGTATCACAACCGGACGTGATTGGGAGTCCCATAGGGCGGCGCACAATTGTCCCAGCGTCGTCCGGGTTTGGCGTCATTGTAAATAAGAGAGAGATAAAGATGGGCCAGTGTACCTGTGTCCTGACAGTGCTATTTTATTTAGGGCCCTTATTGACGTGCACAACTTGTGCACGTGATACAGAATGATATGTCTTAAAGGGAGAGACATCTGTGTGTGGGTATGTGTGGGTGTGGGTATGTACGTCTGTATGGGTGTGGGTATGTACTTCTGTGTGGGTGTGGGTATGTACGTCTGTATTTGCGCAGGTGTGTGTATGTAGGTAGGTGTGTGTGTGTAGGTGTGTGTGTAGGTGTGTACCATTGCAGGATATATAATAGCGTAGACCTATTGTGTACCTGTGTGCTCGGTGGTGGTAGTCATAGAAACAACCTTGTATCACCACTGATGTTCTCGCTGTCCTTATAGGCCAGGTCAGCAGTCAACACACACACATCTATACAGAAACCTGTACGTTGAGTGTTTGTCCTGGACTGCTCCATGTATGTACCCTTCCTCGTGTGTGTGTGTGTGTGTGTGTGTGTGTGTGTGTGTGTGTGTGTGTGTGTGTGTGTGTGTGTGTGTGTGTGTGTGTGTGTGTGTGTGTGTGTGTGTGTGTGTGTGCGTGTGTGTGTGTGTGTGTCACACACCCTAGTCCAGTTATGTCTAGTTCTGGTTCTAGTACTGGTTCTAGTCCAGTTATGTCTAGTTCTGGTTCTAGTCCAGTTATGTCTAGTTCTAGTACTGGTTCTAGTCCAGTTATGTCTAGTTCTGGTTCTAGTACTGGTTTTAGTCCAGTTATGTCTAGTTCTGGTTCTAGTCCAGTTATGTCTAGTTCTGGTTCTAGTACTGGTTCTAGTCCAGTTATGTCTAGTTCTGGTTCTAGTACTGGTTCTAGTCCAGTTATGTCTAGTTCTGGTTCTAGTCCAGTTATGTCTAGTTCTGGTTCTAGTCCAGTTATGTCTAGTTCTAGTACTGGTTCTAGTCCAGTTATGTCTAGTTCTGGTTCTAGTACTGGTTTTAGTTCCAGTTATGTCTAGTTCTGGTTCTAGTCCAGTTATGTCTAGTTTGGTTCTAGTACTGGTTCTAGTCCAGTATGTCTAGTTCGGGTCTAGTACTGGTTCTAGTCCAGTTATGTCTAGTTCTGGTTTCTAGTCCAGTATGTCAGTTCTAGTTCTGGTTCTAGTCCAGTTATTTCTAGTTCTGGTTCTAGTACTGGTTCTAGTCCAGTTATGTCTAGTTCTGGTTCTAGTACTGGTTCTAGTCCAGTTATGTCTAGTTCTGGTTCTAGTCCATTTATGTCTAGTTCTGGTTCTAGTAGTCGTTATGTCTAGTTCTAGTACTGGTTCTAGTCCAGTTATTTCTAGTACTGGTTCTAGTCCAGTTATTTCTAGTACTGGTTCTAGTACTGGTTCTAGTCCAGTTATTTCTAGTTCTGGTTCTAGTCCAGTTATTTCTAGTACTGGTTCTAGTTCTGGTTCTAGTACTGGTTCTAGTCCAGTTATGTCTAGTTCTGGTTCTAGTACTGGTTCTAGTCCAGTTATTTTGAGTGCTGGTTCTAGTCCAGTTATGTCTAGTTCTGGTTCTAGTCCAGTTATTTTGAGTTCTGGTTCTAGTACTGGTTCTAGTCCAGTTATTTTGAGTGCTGGTTCTAGTCCAGTTATGTCTAGTTCTGGTTCTAGTCCAGTTATGTCTAGTTCTGGTTCTAGTCCAGTTATGTCTAGTTCTGGTTCTAGTCCAGTTATGTCTAGTTCTGGTTCTAGTCCAGTTATTTCTAGTTCTAGTTCTAGTACTGGTTCTAGTTCTGGTTCTAGTCCAGTTATTTATAGTTATGGTTCTAGTCCAGTTATGTCTAGTTCTGGGTCTAGTCTAGGTTCTATTCCAGCTAGTTCTGGTTCTCTGGTTCTAGTCCAGCTAGTTATTTTTCTGGTTCTGGTTCTATTCCAGTTATTTCTGGTTCTAGTTCTGGTTCTATTCCAGCTAGTTATTTTTCTGGTTCTGGTTCTATTCCAGTTATTTCTGGTTCTAGTTCTGGTTCTATTCCAGCTAGTTATTTTTCTGGTTCTGGTTCTGGTTCTATTCCAGTTAGTTCTTGTTCTAGTTATGGTTCTATTCCAGTTCGTTCTAGTTCTGGTTCTATTCCAGTTAGTTCTGGTTCTATTCCAGTTATTTCTGGTTCTAGTTATGGTTCTATTCCAGTTCGTTCTAGTTCTGGTTCTATTCCAGCTAGTTCTTGTTCTAGTTCTGGTTCTATTCCAGTTAGTTCTGGTTCTAGTTCTAGTTCTATTCCAGCTAGTGTCTGTGTGTGTGTGTATATTCCAACACAATGCATTCACATTGGCCCAGCAACACAATTAGACCCAACCAAAACATGAGAAAACAGAAAGATAATTACTTGACTCATTGGAAAGAATTAACAAAAAAACAGAGCAGACCAGAATGCTATTTGGCCCTAAACAGAGAGTACACAGTGGCAGAATACCTGACCACTGTGACTGACTCAAACTTAAGGAAAGCTTTGACTATGTACAGACTCAGTGAGCATAGCCTTGCTATTGAGAAAGGCTGCCGTAGGCAGACCTGGCTCTCAAGAGAAAACAGGCTTTGTGCTCACTGGCCACAAAATGAGGTGGAAACTGAGCTGCACTTCCTAACCTCCTGCCAAATGTATGACCATATTAGAGACCCATATTTCCCTCAGAAAACTCCCATATCTACTGGGTGAAATACCACAGTGTGGACATCACAGCAGCAAGATTTATGACCTGTTGCCACAAGAAAAGGCAACCAGTGAAGACAAACACTATTGTAAATACAACCCATATTTATGTTTAATTATTTTCCCTTTTGTACTTGTATTTGCACATCATTACAGCACTGTATATTTACATAATATGACATTTGAAATGTCTTTATTCTTTTGGAAATTTTGTGAGAATCTCTCTCTCTCTCTACAGTATATCTCTCTCTATGTTTCTCTCTCTGTCTCTCTCTCTCTGTCTTTTTCTGTCTGTCTCTGTCTGTCTGTCTCTCT
>NC_052338.1:33553094-33570594 GCF_016432855.1 Salvelinus namaycush
AGTTAAAGGTTCTGCTCATCATTACACAACGTTAAAGGTTCTGCTCCTCATTAACACAACAGTTAAAGGTTCTGCTCATCATTAACACAACAGTTAAAGGTTCTGCTCATCATTAACAACAACAGTTAAAGGTTCTGCCTCATCATTAACACAACAGTTTAAAGGTTCTGCTCATCATTAACACAACAGTTAAAGGTTCTGCTCCTCATTAACACAACAGTTAAAGGTTCTGCTCATCATTAACACAACAGTTAAAGGTTCTGCTACTCATTAACACAACAGTTAAAGGTTCTGCTCCTCATTAACACAACAGTTAAAGGTTCTGCTCATCATTAACACAACAGTTAAAGGTTCTGCTCCTCATAACACAACAGTTAAAGGTTCTGCTCTCACTAACACAACAGTTAAAGGTTCTGCTCCTCATTAACACAACAGTTAAAGGTTCTGCTACTCATTAACACAACAGTTAAAGGTTCTGCTCCTCACTAACACAACAGTTAAAGGTTCTGCTCCTCATTAACACAACAGTTAAAGGTTCTGCTCCTCATTAACACAACAGTTAAAGGTTCTGCTCCTCAACAACACAACAGTTAAAGGTTCTGCTCATCATTAACACAACAGTTAAAGGTTCTGCTCCTCAACAACACAACAGTTAAAGGTTCTGCTCCTCACTAACACAACAGTTAAAGGTTCTGCTCCTCAACAACACAACAGTTAAAGGTTCTGCTCATCATTAACACAACAGTTAAAGGTTCTGCTCCTCAACAACACAACAGTTAAAGGTTCTGCTCCTCACTAACACAACAGTTAAAGGTTCTGCTCCTCACTAACACAACAGTTAAAGGTTCTGCTCCTCAACAACACAACAGTTAAAGGTTCTGCTCATCATTAACACAACAGTTAAAGGTTCTGCTCCTCATTAACACAACAGTTAAAGGTTCTGCTCCTCATTAACACAACAGTTAAAGGTTCTGCTCCTCATTAAAACAACAGTTAAAGGTTCTAATCCTCAACAACACAACAGTTAAAGGTTCTAATCCTCAACAACACAACAGTTAAAGGTTCTGCTCATCATTAACACGACAGTTAAAGGTTCTGCTCATCATTAACACAACAGTTAAAGGTTCTGCTCCTCATTAACACAACAGTTAAAGGTTCTGCTACTCATTAACACAACAGTTAAAGGTCTGTCCTCATTAACACAACAGTTAAAGGTCTGCTCATGAATTAACACAACAGTTAAGGTTCTGCTCCTCATTAACACACCTGTTAAAGGTTCTGCTCCTCATTAACACAACAGTTAAAGGTTCTGCTCATCATTAACACAACAGTTAAAGGTTCTGCTCATCATTAACACAACAGTTAAAGGTTCTGCTCCTCACTAACACAACAGTTAAAGGTTCTGCTCCTCACTAACACAACAGTTAAAGGTTCTGCTCCTCACTAACACAACAGTTAAAGGTTCTGCTACTCATTAACACAACAGTTAAAGGTTCTGCTACTCATTAACACAACAGTTAAATGTTCTGCTCCTCAACAACACAACAGTTAAAGGTTCTGCTCCTCATTAACACAACAGTTAAAGGTTCTGCTCATGAATTAACACAACAGTTAAAGGTTCTGCTCCTCATTAACACAACAGTTAAAGGTTCTGCTCATCATTAACACAACAGCTAAAGGTTCTGCTCCTCATTAACACAACAGTTAAAGGTTCTGCTCCTCATTAACACAACAGTTAAAGGTTCTGCTCCTCATTAACACAACAGTTAAAGGTTCTGCTCCTCATTAACACAACAGTTAAAGGTTCTGCTCCTCTTAACACAAACAGTTAAAGGTTCTGCCTCATCATTAACACAACAGTTTAAAGGTTCTGCTCCTCATTAACACAACAGTTAAAGGTTCTGCTCATCATTAACACAACAGTTAAGGTTTCTGCTCATCATTAAACAACAGTTAAAGGTTCTTGCTCATCATTAACACAACAGTTAAAGGTTCTGCTCATCATTAACACAACAGTTAAAGGTTCTGCTCCTCTTAACAACAACAGTTAAGGTTCTGCTCCTCATTAACACAACAGTTAAAGGTTCTGCTCATCATTAACACAACAGTTAAAGGTTCTGCTCCTCAACAACACAACAGTTAAAGGTTCTGCTCCTCAACAACACAACAGTTAAAGGTTCTGCTACTCATTAACACAACAGTTAAAGGTTCTGCTCATCATTAACACAACAGTTAAAGGTTCTGCTCCTCATTAACACAACAGTTAAAGGTTCTGCTCCTCATTAACACAACAGTTAAAGGTTCTGCTCCCATTAACACAACAGTTAAAGGTTCTGTCCTCATTAACACAACAGTTAAAGGTTCTGCTCCTCATTAACACAACAGTTAAAGGTTCTGCTCCTCATTAACACAACAGTTAAAGGTTCTGCTCCTCATTAACACAACAGTTAAAGGTTCTGCTCCTCACTAACACAACAGTTAAAGGTTCTGCTCCTCATTAACACAACAGTTAAAGGTTCCGTTCATCATTAACACAACAGTTAAAGGTTCTGCTACTCATTAACACAACAGTTAAAGGTTCTGCTCCTCACTAACACAACAGTTAAAGGTTCTGCTCCTCACTAACACAACAGTTAAAGGTTCTGCTCCTCATAACACAAACAGTTAAAGGTTCTGCCTCCTTAACACAACAGTTAAGGTTCGCTCTTCAACAACAACAACAGTTAAAGGTTCTGCTCATCATTAACACAACAGTTAAAGGTTCTGCCCTCTTAAACACAACAGTTAAATGTTCTGCTCCTCAACAACACAACAGTTAAAGGTTCTGCTCCTCAACAACACAACAGTTAAAGGTTCTGCTCATCATTAACACAACAGTTAAAGGTTCTGCTCATCATTAACACAACAGTTAAAGGTTCTGCTCCTCAACAACACAACAGTTAAAGGTTATGCTACTCATTAACACAACAGTTAAAGGTTCTGCTCCTCAACAACACACCAGTTAAAGGTTATGCTACTCATTAACACAACAGTTAAAGGTTCTGCTCCTCATTAACACAACAGTTAAAGGTTCTGCTCCCATAACACAACAGTAAATGTTCTGCTCCTCACAACACAACAGTTAAGGTTCTGCTCTCATTAACACAAACAGTTAAAGGTCTGCTCCTCATTACACAACAGTTAAGGTTCTGCTCACATAACAGAACAGTAAAGGTTCTGCTCTCATTAACACAACAGTTAAAGGTTCTAATCCTCAACAGCATAACAGTTAAAGGTTCCGCTCATCATTAACACAACAGTTAAAGGTTCTGCTTCTCATTAACACAACATTAAGGTCGCTACTCATTAACAAACAGTTAAAGGTTCTGCTCCTCAACAACACAACAGTTAAAGGTTCTGCTCCTCATTAACACAACAGTTAAAGGTTCTGCTCCTCATTTACACAACAGTTAAAGGTTCTGCTCATCATTAACACAACAGTTAAAGGTTCTGCTCATCATTAACACAACAGTTAAAGGTTCTGCTCATCATTACACAACAGTTAAAGGTTCTGCTCCTCATTAACACAACAGTTAAAGGTTCTGCTCATCATTAACACAACAGTTAAAGGTTCTGCTCCTCATTAACACAACAGTTAAAGGTTCTGCTCATCATTAACACAACAGTTAAAGGTTCTGCTCCTCAACAGCACAACAGTTAAAGGTTCGCTCATCATTAACACAACAGTTAAAGGTTCTGCTCCTCACTAACACAACAGTTAAAGGTTCTGCTACTCATTAACACAACAGTTAAAGGTTCTGCTACTCATTAACAACTTAAAGTCTGCTACATAACACAACAGTTAAGGTTCTGCTACTCATTAACACAACAGTTAAAGGTTCTGCTCCTCATTAACACAACAGTTAAAGGTTCTACTCTTCAACAACACAACAGTTAAAGGTTCTGCTCCTCAACAGCACAACAGTTAAAGGTTCCGCTCATCATTAACACAACAGTTAAAGGTTCTGCTCCTCACTAACACAACAGTTAAAGGTTATGCTACTCATTAACACAACAGTTAAAGGTTCTGCTCCTCATTAACACAACAGTTAAAGGTTCTGCTCCTCATTAACACAACAGTTAAAGGTTCTACTCTTCAACAACACAACAGTTAAGGTTCTGCTCCTCAACAGCACAACAGTTAAAGGTTCCGCTCATCATAACACAACAGTTAAAGGTTACTCTTCAACAACACAACAGTTAAAGGTTCTGCTCCTCAACAGCACAACAGTTAAAGGTTCTGCTCATCATTAACACAACAGTTAAAGGTTCTGCTCCTCATTAACACAACAGTTAAAGGTTCTGCTCATCATTAACAGAACAGTTAAAGGTTCTGCTCATCATTAACACAACAGTTAAAGGTTCTAATCCTCAACAGCATAACAGTTAAAGGTTCCGCTCATCATTAACACAACAGTTAAAGGTTCTGCTTCTCATTAACACAACAGTTAAAGGTTCTGCTACTCATTAACACAACAGTTAAAGGTTCTGCTCCTCAACAACACAACAGTTAAAGGTTCTGCTCCTCATTAACACAACAGTTAAAGGTTCTGCTCCTCATTAACACAACAGTTAAAGGTTCTGCTCATCATTAACACAACAGTTAAAGGTTCTGCTCATCATTAACACAACAGTTAAAGGTTCTGCTCATCATTAACACAACAGTTAAAGGTTCTGCTCCTCATTAACACAACAGTTAAAGGTTCTGCTCATCATTAACACAACAGTTAAAGGTTCTGCTCCTCATAACACAACAGTTAAAGGTTCTGCTCATCATTACCAAAACAGTTAAAGGTTCTGCTCCTCAACAGACACAACAGTTAAAGTCGCTCATCCTTAACACAACAGTTAAAGGTTCTGCTCTCACTAACACAACAGTTAAAGGTTCTGTCATCATTAACACAACAGTTAAAGGTTCTGCTCCTCATTAACACAACAGTTAAAGGTTCTGCTATCATTAACAGAACAGTTAAAGGTTTGTCATCATTTACACAACAGTTAAAGGTTCTGCTCCTATTAACAAACAGTTAAAGGTTCTGCTCCTCATTAACACAACAGTTAAGGTTCTGCTCCTCAACAACACAACAGTTAAAGGTTCTGCTCATCATTAACACAACAGTAAAGGTTCTGCTCCTCAACAACACAACAGTTAAAGGTTCTGCTCATCATTAACACAACAGTTAAAGGTTCTGCTCCTCAACAACACAACAGTTAAAGGTTCTGCTCATCATTAACACAACAGTTAAAGGTTCTGCTCCTCAACAACACAACAGTTAAAGGTTCTGCTCCTCATTAACACAACAGTTAAAGGTTCTGCTCCTCAACAACACAACAGTTAAAGGTTCTGCTCCTCAACAACACAACAGTTAAAGGTTCTAATCCTCAACAACACAACAGTTAAAGGTTCTAATCCTCAACAACACAACAGTTAAAGGTTCTGCTCATCATTAACACAACAGTTAAAGGTTCTGCTCATCATTAACACAACAGTTAAAGGTTCTGCTCCTATTACACAAGTTAAATGTTCTGCTCCTCATTAACACAACAGTTAAAGGTTCTGCTCCTCATTAACACAACAGTTAAAGGTTCTGCTCCTCATTAACACAAACAGTTAAAGGTTCTGTACTCATTAACACAACAGTTAAGGTTCTGCTCATGATTAACAAAAGTTAAAGGTTCTGCCCTCATTAAACAACAGTTAAAGGTTCTGCTCCTCATTACACAACAGTTAAAGGTTCTGCTCATCATTAACACAACAGTTAAAGGTTCTGCTATCATTAACACAACAGTTAAAGGTTCTGCTCCTCATTAACACAACAGTTAAAGTTCTGCTCTCACTAACACAACAGTTAAAGGTTCTGCTCCTCACACAAACAACAGTTAAATGTTCTGCTCCTCAACAACACAACAGTTAAAGGTTCTGCTCCTCATTAACACAACAGTTAAAGGTTCTGCTCATGAATTAACACAACAGTTAAAGGTTCTGCTCCTCATTAACACAACAGTTAAAGGTTCTGCTCCTCATTAACACAACAGTTAAAGGTTCTGCTCATCATTAACACAACAGCTAAAGGTTCTGCTCCTCATTAACACAACAGTTAAAGGTTCTGCTCATCATTAACACAACAGTTAAAGGTTCTGCTCATCATAACAAACAGTTAAAGGTTCTGCTCATCATTAACACAACAGTTAAAGGTTTGCCTCATCATTAACACAACAGTTAAAGGTTCTGCTACTCATTAACACAACAGTTAAAGGTTCTGCTCATCATTAACACAACAGTTAAAGGTTCTGCTCTTCAACAACACAACAGTTAAAGGTTCTGCTCATCATTAACACAACAGTTAAAGGTTCTGCTCCTCATTAACACAACAGTTAAATGTTCTGCTCCTCAACAACACAACAGTTAAAGGTTCTGCTCCTCAACAACACAACAGTTAAAGGTTCTGCTCATCATTAACACAACAGTTAAAGGTCTCATCACATTACAAACAGTTAAAGGTTCTGCTCCTCAAAAACAACCAGTTAAAGGTTCTGCTCCTCATTAACACAACAGTTAAAGGTTCTGCTCCTCAACAACACACCAGTTAAAGGTTATGCTACTCATTAACACAACAGTTAAAGGTTCTGCTCCTCATTAACACAACAGTTAAAGGTTCTGCTACTCATTAACACAACAGTTAAAGGTTCTGCTCCTCAACAACACAACAGTTAAAGGTTCTGCTCCTCATTAACACAACAGTTAAAGGTTCTGCTCCTCATTTACACAACAGTTAAAGGTTCTGCTCATCATTAACACAACAGTTAAAGGTTCTGCTCATCATTAACACAACAGTTAAAGGTTCTGCTCATCATTACACACAGTTAAAGGTTCTGCTCCTCATAACACAACAGTTAAAGGTTCTGCTCATCATTAACACAACAGTTAAAGGTTCTGCTCCTCATTAACACAACAGTTAAAGGTTCTGCTCATCATTAACACAACAGTTAAAGGTTCTGCTCCTCAACAGCACAACAGTTAAAGGTTCGCTCATCATTAACACAACAGTTAAAGGTTCTGCTCCTCACTAACACAACAGTTAAAGGTTCTGCTACTCATTAACACAACAGTTAAAGGTTCTGCTACTCATTAACACAACAGTTAAAGGTTCTGCTACTCATTAACACAACAGTTAAAGGTTCTGCTACTCATTAACACAACAGTTAAAGGTTCTGCTACTCATTAACACAACAGTTAAAGGTTCTGCTACTCATTAACACAACAGTTAAAGGTTCTACTCTTCAACAACACAACAGTTAAAGGTTCTGCTCCTCAACAGCACAACAGTTAAAGGTTCTGCTCATCATTAACACAACAGTTAAAGGTCTGCTCCTCACTAACACAACAGTTAAAGGTTATGCTACTCATTAACACAACAGTTAAAGGTTCTGCTCCTCATTAACACAACAGTTAAAGGTTCTGCTCCTCATTAACACAACAGTTAAAGGTTCTACTCTTCAACAACACAACAGTTAAAGGTTCTGCTCCTCAACAGCACAACAGTTAAAGGTTCCGCTCATCATTAACACAACAGTTAAAGGTTCTACTCTTCAACAACACAACAGTTAAAGGTTCTGCTCCTCAACAGCACAACAGTTAAAGGTTCTGCTCATCATTAACACAACAGTTAAAGGTTCTGCTCCTCATTAACACAACAGTTAAAGGTTCTGCTCATCATTAACAGAACAGTTAAAGGTTCTGCTCATCATTAACACAACAGTTAAAGGTTCTAATCCTCAACAGCATAACAGTTAAAGGTTCCGCTCATCATTAACACAACAGTTAAAGGTTCTGCTTCTCATTAACACAACAGTTAAAGGTTCTGCTCCTCAACAACACAACAGTTAAAGGTTCTGCTCCTCATTAACACAACAGTTAAAGGTTCTGCTCCTCATTTACACAACAGTTAAAGGTTCTGCTCATCATTAACACAACAGTTAAAGGTTCTGCTCATCATTAACACAACAGTTAAAGGTTCTGCTCATCATTAACACAACAGTTAAAGGTTCTGCTCCTCATTAACACAACAGTTAAAGGTTCTGCTCATCATTAACACAACAGTTAAAGGTTCTGCTCCTCATTAACACAACAGTTAAAGGTTCTGCTCATCATTAACACAACAGTTAAAGGTTCTACTCTTCAACAACACAACAGTTAAAGGTTCTGCTCCTCAACAGCACAACAGTTAAAGGTTCCGCTCATCATACACAACAGTTAAGGTTCTGCTCCTCACTAACACAACAGTTAAAGGTTATGCTACTCATTAACACAACAGTTAAAGGTTCTGCTACTCATTAACACAACAGTTAAAGGTTCTGCTCCTCATTAACACAACAGTTAAAGGTTCTACTCTTCAACAACACAACAGTTAAAGGTTCTGCTCCTCAACAGCACAACAGTTAAAGGTTCCGCTCATCATTAACACAACAGTTAAAGGTTCTACTCTTCAACAACACAACAGTTAAAGGTTCTGCTCCTCAACAGCACAACAGTTAAAGGTTCTGCTCATCATTAACACAACAGTTAAAGGTTCTGCTCCTCATTAACACAACAGTTAAATGTTCTGCTCCTCAACAACACAACAGTTAAAGGTTCTGCTCATCATTAACACAACAGTTAAATGTTCTGCTCCTCACCAACACAACAGTTAAAGGTTCTGCTCCTCACTAACACAACAGTTAAAGGTTATGCTACTCATTAACACAACAGTTAAAGGTTCTGCTCCTCATTAACACAACAGTTAAATGTTCTGCTCCTCATTAACACAACAGTTAAAGGTTCTGCTCATCATTAACACAACAGTTAAAGGTTCTGCTCCTCATTAACACAACAGTTAAATGTTCTGCTCCTCACCAACACAACAGTTAAAGGTTCTGCTCCTCACTAACACAACAGTTAAAGGTTCTGCTCCTCACTAACACAACAGTTAAAGGTTCTGCTCCTCACTAACACAACAGTTAAAGGTTCTGCTCCTCATTAACACAACAGTTAAAGGTTCTGCTACTCATTAACACAACAGTTAAAGGTTCTGCTCATCATTAACATAACAGTTAAAGGTTCTGCTCATCATTAACACAACAGTTAAAGGTTCTGCTCCTCACTAACACAACAGTTAAAGGTTCTGCTCCTCATTAACACAACAGTTAAAGGTTCTGCTACTCATTAACACAACAGTTAAAGGTTCTGCTCATCATTAACAAACAGTTAAGGTTGCTCATATTAAAACAACAGTTAAGGTTCTGCTCATCATTAACACAACAGTTAAAGGTTCTGCTCATCATTAAAACAACAGTTAAAGGTTCTGCTCATCATTAACACAACAGTTAAAGGTTCTGCTCATCATTAACACAACAGTTAAAGGTTCTGCTCCTCATTAACACAACAGTTAAATGTTCTGCTCCTCAACAACACAACAGTTAAAGGTTCTGCTCCTCATTAACACAACAGTTAAAGGTTCTGCTACTCATTAACACAACAGTTAAAGGTTCTGCTCCTCATTAACACAACAGTTAAAGGTTCTGCTCCTCATTAACACAACAGCTAAAGGTTCTGCTACTCATTATCACAACAGTTAAATGTTCTGCTCTTCAACAACACAACAGTTAAAGGTTCTGCTCATCATTAACACAACAGCTAAAGGTTCTGCTACTCATTAACACAACAGTTAAATGTTCTGCTCTTCAACAACACAACAGTTAAAGGTTCTGCTCCTCATTAACACAACAGTTAAAGGTTCTGCTCATCATTAACACAACAGTTAAAGGTTCTGCTCATCATTAACACAACAGTTAAAGGTTATGCTACTCATTAACACAACAGTTAAAGGTTCTGCTCCTCATTAACACAACAGTTAAAGGTTCTGCTCTTCAACAACACAACAGTTAAAGGTTCTGCTACTCATTAACACAACAGTTAAAGGTTCTGCTCATCATTAACACAACAGTTAAATGTTCTGCTACTCATTAACACAACAGTTAAATGTTCTGCTCTTCAACAACACAACAGTTAAAGGTTCTGCTCCTCAACAACACAACAGTTAAAGGTTCTGCTCATGAATTAACACAACAGTTAAAGGTTCTGTTCTAGGAGTTGTAATGATGAATAGTTTTTCCTTTCTCTCCCACTCCTTCTCTTCCTCCCTCTCTCCTCTTTCTCTCCCCTGCCTCTTCACCCCTCTCTACCTCATGTCTCTCACTCCCTCTTCCTCTCAGCTGGAAGGTAGTGCCTGCTGGGATCACACACTTCCTGAGAGGGTGAGAAAGAGAGAGAGAGAGAGAAAAGAGAGAAAGGGAGAAAGGGAGCTATAGAGAGAGAAAGGGAGCAAAATAGAGAAAGGGAGAGAGAGAGCATTTCCTCAGCGTGAGCTATAGTGAGAGAAGACTGAGGAGAGAGAGAGGGAGAGATAAGGGAGGAAGACGGGTGGAGGAGAGGGGGGGGAAGATTGATGAATGCACTGCACACTCAGGCTCCTGGAGCGAAGGGGGGGGGGGCAGAGAAGGAGGAGGACGGGTGGAGAAAGAGAAGAGAGATAGAGACGGGGTAGAGATGGATTGAGAAAGAGGCTGATTGACTGGCAAGGAGAAGAAGGGGTGTTCTTATCCTTTCAACAAAGTAATAATCTGCGGGACAGTGCATATGTGTGTGTGTGTAAGTGTGGTTGGTTGGTTGGTTGGTTGGAGGGGTTATTTACAGTGCCTAGTGAAAATCGAAACCCCACTTGCACAGCCTTCACATTTGGCTGCCTTAAAATGTAATCTAAATAGTGATTACATTCGATTTTTTTCCCCCCACAGTTCTACACAACCAACTCCACAAAATCAACTAAGATGTCTTGATTGCGTACCTTTGGCAGCCATTACAGATGTGAATCATTTTGAATAATATTCTACAGGACCAACTTTGTTCAACTCTTAGTCCATTGTTGTTGCTAAGATTCCTCAATTGTCAGTACATTTGGTTGGGAATAATTAACGGACAGCGATATTTAAACCTTGTCTCTGATTTTCAAGTAAATGTAAGTCAGGACTGAGACTAGAGCACTCAGGAACACATCTGTTGGAAAGCCGTACTGGTGTGTAATTTAAACTCTATCCCATGGTTAGCTTTTCAGGAGACTGAGGCGGGTTTTCTGGGTTACAGCTTCATTCTAAAATGGATTTTTCCCCTCTCCAATCTACACACAATACCCCATAATACTTCCTGAATGCACTGTATGTATGTAAATGGTGTGTATAGACAGTATGGACAGTATGTGTATAGCAGTAGTTAAATAGGATGATGAATGACTACAATACAGGATATATATATATATATATATATATATATATATACAGTGCCTTCAGAAACTATTCAGACCCCTTTGACCTTTTCCACATTGTGTTACGTTACAGCCTTATTCTAAAATGGATTAAATAAAACAATTTCCTCAGCAATCTACACACAATACCCCATAATGACAAAGCGAAAACAGGTATTTAGAAATTTGAGCAAATTTATTAAAAACAAAAAAACTGATACTTATTTACATAGTATTCCTTTTTCCCTTTGCTATGAGAATCGAAATTGAGCTCAGGTGCATCCTGTTTCCATTGATCATCCTTGAGATGTTTCTACAACTTGATTGGAGTCCACCTGTGGTAAATTCAATTGATTGGGCATGATTTGGAAAGGCACACATCTGTCTATATAAGGTCCCACAGTTGACAGTGCATGTCAGAGCAAAATCCAAGCCATGAAGTAGAAGGAATTGTCCGTAGAGCTCCGAGACAGGATTGTGTCGAGGCACAGATCTGGGGAAGGGTACCAAAACATTTATGCAGCATTGAAGGTCCCCAAGAACACAGTGGCCTCCATCATTCTTAAATGGAAGAAGTTTGAAAACACCAAGACTCTTCTTAGAGCTGGCCGCCCGGCCAAACTGAGCAATCGAGGGAGAATGGCCTTGTTCAGGGAGGTGATCAAGAACCCGATGGTCACTCTGACAGAGCTCTAGAGTTCCTCTGTGGAGATGGGAGAGCCTTCCAGAAGGATAACCATCGCTGCAGCACTCCACCAATCAGGCCTTTATGATAGATTGGCCGGATGTAAGCCTCTCCTCATTAAAAGGCAGCCTACTTGGAGTTTACCAACAGGCACCTAAAGGACTCTCAGACAATAAGAAACAAGATTCTCTGGTCTGTTTGAAACCAAGATTAAACTCTTTGGCCTGAATGCCAAACGTCACTTCTGGAGGAAACCTGGCACCATCCCTACGGTGAAGCATGACGGATTTTCAGCGGCAGGGACTAGGAAACTAGTCAGGATCGAAGCAAAGATGAACAGAGCAAAGCACTGAGAGATCCTTAATGAAAACCTGCTCCAGAGTGCTCAGGACCTCAGACTGGGCCGAAGATTCACCTTCCAACAGGACAACGACCCTGAGCACACAGGCAAGACAACGCAGGAGTGGCTTCGGGACAAGTCTCTGAATGTCCTTGAGTGGCCCAGCCAGAGCCCGGACTTGAACCCGATCAAACATCTCTGGAGAGACCTGAAAATATCTGTGCAGCAATGCTCCCCATCCAACCTGACAGAGCTTGAGAGGATCTGCAGAGAAGAATGGGAGAAACTCCCCAAATACAGGTGTGCCAAGCTTGTATCATCATACCCAAGAAGACTTGAGGCTGTAATCGCTGCCAAAGGTGCTTCAATAAAGTACTGAGTAAAGGGTCTGAATACTTAAGTAAATGTGATATTTCAGTTTTTTATTTTGACAAAATGTACAAACATTTCTTAAAACCATTTTTTGTTTTGTCATTATGGGGTATTGTGTGTAGATTGATGAGGGAATAATTTTTCAAATTAATTTTAGAATAAGGCCGTAACGTAACAAAATGTGGAAAAAGTAAAGAGGTCTGAATACTTTACCGAAGGCACTGTATGAAGAGGATTAAACAGTATGTAAACATTATTAACGTGACCAGCGTTCAATGACTGTATGTACATAGGGCAGCAGCCTCTAAAGCCTTACTACACGATTTTGGCCCCAATTTAGCTGTCGCAGACACGTTTTTTGAGATCGGAGACAAAATCCCCACGTCGTTGCCTACTCGAGGCATGCGGCCGTCACCGACACTCGTTTAATGTGAGCGGGTCAGAGACGCAATCTGGGGCTACCGATCTCGTCTTTAAGCAGTCCCAGACATGTTTGATTTTATCAGCACAAAATCTGCAATGCTCTTGTAGTGTGACGTGCAACCACAAGTTTTGAGAACGGTCAACGATAGCCAATAAGAGCTTGCCAAAGATGAGATGATGACGTTGTTTCGCATCACCCAGAATGTGTAGACTCAAATAAAATTCAATTACATTTTGGAGCAGGAGCGATGACTACTACTAGTATGCGTCTGTACTTGCCTGTAACCAAAGCCAAAGTGTCAAATCATTACAGCTCTGAAGAGCAAAAGCAGTGTTATTCAAGTCAAAGTGTTGGCTAGACATTTCTACTTTGTATGGCAAGTGTGAATGTCTGACTGAAAATGTTTGAGGCTGCTTTGAGCCAGACAGCATGCTATCGACCATCCTTATGACCAAGTGAAGAGTCTTGTAGTGTGTGACCCCGTGACCCCGTCTGTGCCACTTCATGTAGTGTGTGACCCCGTCTGTGCCACTTCATGTAGTGTGTGACCCCGTGACCCCGTCTGTGCCACTTCATGTAGTGTGTGACCCCGTCTGTGCCACTTCATGTAGTGTGTGACCCCGTGACCCCGTCTGTGCCACTTCATGTAGTGTGTGACCCCGTGACCCCGTCTGTGCCACTTCATATAGTGTGTGACCCCGTCTGTGCCACTTCATGTAGTGTGTGACCCCGTGACCCCGTCTGTGCCACTTCATGTAGTGTGTGACCCCGTCTGTGCCACTTCATGTAGTGTGTGACCCCGTGACCCCGTCTGTGCCACTTCATGTAGTGTGTGTGCCAACACGTTGGCAAGACAAGAAAAAAAAAGACAGGAAAGACGGTCATTTAATGGTAGGATTTTGAAAGTCATGTAGTGTACATCCGGCTTAAGGTGCAGGGATGAGTACCGGATGGTAGCCGGCTAGTGACAGTGTCTAAGGTGCAGGGTTGAGTACCGGATGGTAGCCGGCTAGTGACAGTGTCTAAGGTGCAGGGTTGAGTACCGGATGGTAGTCGGCTAGGGACAGTGTCTAAGGTGCAGGGTTGAGTACCGGATGGTAACCGGCTAGGGACAGTGTCTAAGGTGCAGGGTTGAGTACCGGATGGTAGTCGGCTAGGGACAGTGTCTAAGGTGCAGGGTTGAGTACCGGATGGTAGCCGGCTAGGGACAGTGTCTAAGGTGCAGGGTTGAGTAGCGGATGGTAGCCGGCTAGTGACAGTGTCTAAGGTGCAGGGATGAGTACCGGATGGTAGCCGGCTAGTGACAGTGTCTAAGGTGCAGGGTTGAGTACCGGATGGTAACCGGCTAGGGACAGTGTCTAAGGTGCAGGGTTGAGTACCGGATGGTAGTCGGCTAGGGACGGTGTCTAAGGTGCAGGGTTGAGTACCGGATGGTAGCCGGCTAGTGACAGTGTCTAAGGTGCAGGGATGAGTACCGGATGGTAACCGGCTAGTGACAGTGTCTAAGGTGCAGGGTTGAGTACCGGATGGTAACCGGCTAGTGACAGTGTCTAAGGTGCAGGGTTGAGTACCGGATGGTAGCCGGCTAGTGACAGTGTCTAAGGTGCAGGGTTGAGTACCGGATGGTAGCCGGCTAGTGACAGTGTCTAAGGTGCAGGGTTGAGTACCGGATGGTAGCCGGCTAGGGACAGTGTCTAAGGTGCATGGTTGAGTACCGGATGGTAGCCGGCTAGTGACAGTGTCTAAGGTGCAGGGTTGAGTACCGGATGGTAGCCGGCTAGTGACAGTGTCTAAGGTGCAGGGTTGAGTACCGGATGGTAGCCGGCTAGGGACAGTGTCTAAGGTGCAGGGTTGAGTACCGGATGGTAGCCGGCTAGGGACAGTGTCTAAGGTGCAGGGTTGAGTACCGGATGGTAGCCGGCTAGGGACAGTGTCTAAGGTGCAGGATTGAGTACCGGATGGTAACCGGCTTGGGACAGTGTCTAAGGTGCAGGGTTGAGTACCGGATGGTAGCCGGCTAGTGACAGTGTCTAAGGTGCAGGGTTGAGTACCGGATGGTAGCCGGCTAGTGACAGTGTCTAAGGTGCATGGTTGAGTACCGGATGGTAGCCGGCTAGGGACAGTGTCTAAGGTGCAGGGTTGAGTACCGGATGGTAGCCGGCTAGGGACAGTGTCTAAGGTGCAGGGTTGAGTACCGGATGGTAGCCGGCTAGGGACAGTGTCTAAGGTTCAGAGCAGAGTACTGGGAGGAGGCCGGCTAGTGGTGACTGTTTCCACAGTCTGATGGCCCGGAGATAGACGCTGTTTCTCAGTCACAGCTTTGATGCACTTGTCCTGTCTCCGCCTTCTTGATGGCGCCGGAGGAGATGGCTGCCATTTTACGTTACGTTGTAACTTATTTTGTACACAGTGTTTTTGCCACCGTCTCTTATGACCGAAAAGAGCTTCTGGATATCAGTCTCTTATGACCGAAAAGAGCTTCTAGATATCAGGACAGCGATTACTCACCTCGTACTGGACAAAGATTTTTTCTTTAACGAGTCGGACGCAAAGGATTTACTTCAGACACCCGACAAGGCCCAAATCCCCATCATCCGCATGAAGAACGGACAGTGATATCGGGGACGTAGGTCGGGGTGCCTTGTGAGGAACCCGACGGCGAGTGAGTAATCCCCCTTTTGTAACGATGTGCGCTGAGAGTCGGGAAGCAAGTTCAGGAAGTGAGCGTTTTAATAAATAAACACAACATAATCCAAAAAAAGAAAACACGAACAACACACAGACAAGACACAGGAACAGAAACAATGACCCCTGGGGAAGGAACCAAAGGGAGTGACATATATAGGGCAAGTAATCAAGGAGGTGATGGAGTCCAGGTGATTGTCATAATGCGCTGATGCACTTAACAATGATGACAGGTGTGCCCCATAACGAGCAGCCTGGTGACCTGGAGGCCGGAGAAGGAGCACACGTGACACCTTTACTATCAGTCCTATTAGTCAACGTGCAATCATTGGATAATGAAATGGATGAGCTCCGATTAAGACTATCCTACCAACGGGACATTAAAAACTGTAATATCTTATGTTTCACCGAGTCGTGGCTGAACGACGACATGGATAACATACAGCTGGCTGGGTATTCAGTACAACGGCAAGACAAGGGGTGGAGGTCTGTGTTTATTTGTAAATAACAGCTGGTGCACGAAATCTAATATTTAGGAAGTCTCAAGGTTTTGCTCGCCTGAGTTAGAGTACCACATGATAAGCTGTAGACCACACTATTTACCAAGAGTTTTCATCTATATTTTTCGTAGATGTCTATTTACCACCATAAACCGATGCTGGCACTGAGGACGGCACTCAACGAGCTGTATAAGGCCATACGCAAACAAGAAAATGCTCATCCACAGGAGGCGCTCCTAGTGGCCGGGGACTTTAATGCAGGGAAACTTAAATCAGTTTTACCTCATTTCTGCCAGCATGTCACATGTGCAACCAGAGGAAAAAAACTCTAGACCACCTTTACTCCACACACAGTGACGCGTACAAAGCTCTCCCTCGCCCTCCATTTGCCAAATCTGACCATAACTCTATCCTCCTGATTCCTGCTTACAAGCAAAAACTAAAGCAGAAAGTACCAATGACTCAGTCAATAAGGAAGTGGTCAAATGATGCAGATGCTAAGCTACAGGACTGTTTTGCGAGCACAGACTGGAATATGTTCCGGGATTCTTCTGATGGCATTAATGAGTACACCACATCAGTCACTGGCTTCATCAATAAGTGCATCGATGACGTCATCCCCACAGTGACCGTACGTACATATCCCAAACAGAAGCCATGGATTACAGACAACATCTGCACTGAACTAAAGGGTAGAGCTTCTGCTCTCAAGGAGCGGGACTCTAACCCGGACGCTTATAAGAAATCCCACTATGCCCTACGACGAACCATCAAACAGTTAAAGGGTCAATACAGGACTAAGATTGAATAGTACTACACCGGCTCCGATACTCGTCGAATGTGATTACCAGGATTACCAGGACGTGTACTCTGAACATGCGCTGACCAACTGACAAGTGTCTTCACTGACATTTTCAACCTGTCCCTGACCGAGTCTATAATACCAACATGTTTCAAGCAGACCACCATAGTCCGTGTGCCCAAGAAAACCAACGAAATCTGCCTAAATGACTACCGACCCGTAGCACTCACGTCTGTAGCCATGAAGTGCTTTGAAAAGCTGGACATGGCTCACATCAACACCATTATCCCAGAAACCCTAGACCCACTCCAATTTCC
>NC_052338.1:33575594-33578094 GCF_016432855.1 Salvelinus namaycush
TACCTGATCACTGTGACTGACCCAGAATTAAGGAAAGCTTTGACTATGTACAGAGTCGGGGAACATAGCCTTGTTATTGGGAAAGGCCGCCGTAGGCAGACCTGGCTCTCAAGAGAAGACAGGCTGTGTGCACACTGCCCACAAAATGAGGTGGAAACTGAGCTGTACTTCCTAACCTCCTGCCATATGACCATATTAGAGACACATATTTCCCTCAGATTACACAGACACACAATTTTTTTTCAACAATCCCAATTTTGATAAACTCCCATATCTATTGAAATACCACAGTGTGCCATCACAGCAGCACGATTTGTGACCTGTTGCCACAAGAAAAGGGCAACCAGTGAAGAACAAACACCATTGTATATACAACCTATATTTATGTTTATTTATTTTCCCTTTTGTACTTTAACTATTTGCACAAAATATGACATTTGAAATGTCTTTATACTTTTGGAACTTTTGTGAGTGTAATGTTTACTGTTCATTTTTTATTGTTTATTTCACTTTTGTTTATTATCTACTTCACTTGCTTTGGCAATGTTAACACATGTTTCCCATGCCAATAAAATCCTTAAATTGAAATTGAATTGAGAGAGATGTAAACTGAGCCAGTGTAGTCTGGTGTTTGTTTAATGTGTGAATTAACATGTATTGTGTATGAAATGTGTGTGCACGTGTGTGTGCATGCATATGTGTGTGTGGATGCATATGTGTGTGTGTGTGTGTGTGTGTGTGTGTGTGTGTGTGTGTGTGTGTGTGTGTGTGTGTCTGTGTCTGTCTGTCTGTCTGTCTGTCTGTCTGTCTGTCTGTCTGTCTGTCTGTCTGTCTGTGTGTCTGTGTGTGTGTGTGTGCGTGCTCTTGGCAGGAGGTAGTGTTGAACACAGACTGATGATGAAGATCATTAGGAATTTCCTGCCGCTGGGGATGAGAGAGAGGAGGAGGAAGAGAGGAAAGGGAAGGAGAGGGAAACATATAGCTGAGGGAGAGAGGTGGAAGAGTGAGGGTAGGGAGAGAAAGAGAGCATTTAGCGAAGGAGAGCTGCGGGGTACTGGGTCGGAGTTGGGTGGGCGGCTAGAAGGGGGTGGTAGAGGGCAAGGGATGAGAGGGGGATTAGAGTACTTACTCTGGTTCCTCAGTGATAGTTGTAGTAAACTGTAGTTCCTCAGTGATAGTTGTAGTAAACTGTAGTTTCTCAGTGATAGTTGTAGTAAACTGTAGTTCCTCAGTGATGGTTGTAGTAAACTGTAGTTCCTCAGTGATGGTTGCAGTAAACTGTAGTTCCTCACTTCCCTCTCCCCCCTTCTCCCTCTCTCTGTCTCTCTCTCATCCCTTCTCCCTCTCTCTGTCTCGCTCTCTCCCCTTCTCCCTCTCTCCCCTTCTCCCTCTCTTTGTCTCCCTCTCTCCCTCTCTTGTCTCTCTTTATCCCCTTCTCCCTCTCTGTCTTCCTCTCTTTGTCTCCCTCTCTCTCTCCCTTTCTCCCCTTCTCCCTCTCTGTCTCCCTCTCTCCCCTTCTCCCTCTCTCTGTCTCGCTCTCTCCCCTTCTCCCTCTTTCTGTCTTCCTCTCTTTGTCTCCCTCTCTGTCTCCCTTTCTCCCCTTCTCCCTCTGTCTTCCTCTCTTTGTCTCCCTCTCTCTGTCTCCCTTTCTCCCTCTCTCTGTCTCCCTCTCTCCCCCTCTCTGTCTCCCTTTCTCCCTCTCTTCCCTTCTCTCTCTGTCTTCCTCTCTTTGTCTCCCTCCCTTTCTCCCCTTCTCCCTCTCTCTGTCTCCCTCTCTCCCCTTCTCCCTCTCTCTGTCTCACTCTCTCCCCTTTTCCCTCTCTGTCTTCCTCTCTTTGTCTCCCTCTCTGTCTCCCTTTCTCCCCTTCTCCCTCTCTCTGTCTCCCTCTCCCCTTCTCCCTCTCTCCCCTTCTCTCTCTGTCTTCCTCTCTTTGTCTCCCTCTCTGTCTCCCTTTCTCCCTTTCTCCCTCTCTTGTCTCTCTCTCTCCCCTTCTCCCTCTCTCTGTCTCTCTCTCATCCCTTCTCCCTCTCTCTGTCTCGCTCTCTCCCCTTCTCCCTCTCTCCCCTTCTCCCTCTCTTTGTCTCCCTCTCTCCCTCTCTTGTCTCTCTTTATCCCCTTCTCCCTCTCTGTCTTCCTCTCTTTGTCTCCCTCTCTCTCTCCCTTTCTCCCCTTCTCCCTCTCTCCATCTCTTGTCTCTCTCTCTCCCCTTCTCCCTCTCTCTGTCTCTCTCTCTCCCCTTCTCCCTCTCTCTGTCTCTCTCTCATCCCCTCTCCCTCTCTCATTCTGCTTGTTCCTTCCTCCATCTCTTTCATTCTCTCAAACTCACTCACCCTGAATTTATGTCTCTCTTTCTCCACCCCCTCTCCTTTCCCTGTCTAGCGCTCTCTCTCTGGCTCGCTCATCCTATCTCTCTTATGTCAACTCTCTCTTTTTCTCTCTCTCTAAACTCATTCAGCCACGCTCTCCGTTTCTGTGTTTTCTCTCTTACTGTTTCTCTCT
>NC_052338.1:33583094-33588094 GCF_016432855.1 Salvelinus namaycush
TTGAAGTGTGTTGAAAGTATTCCTCTCTCCTCAGGTCCCTAAATTCTCTGGATAGAGGCATGTGACTTCAGCGGACCACACATAAACAGACGGAGAGAGAGACGGAGAGAGAGAGCTCACTGACCTCTCCGATCACTGGGCCTCAACACTCTCTGACATCACCATCCCCTCTGTGACATCACTGTGCCATCATCATCACCATCGCCCTCTGTGGATGAGCCGCCTGTCTGGACGCCTGCGGTCAGGTGGAGGTGGGGGGGTGGGGCGTGAGGGTGGGGCCTTGGCGGAGGAGCAGGGGTGTGAGCGGGGGCTGGCGACGTGGGGGAGGGAGGTGGCAGCAGGGGTACAGGAGAGGGTCACAGTGGAACCCAGTGCTGAGGCTGGAGCTCAAGGGACCCTTGACCTTTTACCATCACCCTCGCCCCCCTCCCTGGCCAACGGGGTTCACCTGCACAGGAGGCCTGGCCTTGGAACACGCCGACGCTGGCAGACAGAGACACACACCGATGCTTTAACACACACACCCGGACAGACAGGAGTCACAGGCATGCAGATTTACACGGATCTCCAAATGCACACACCTGCGGACACTCACACACACCTAGCTGCTAACACACACATGGATGCTCACACACACTCGGACTCTGCCGGTCCAGAGCAGCCCAGAACTGTTTCATCACCAGAGACTCACACCAGATCACCTCAGCGACAGGTCCTCCTGCCTGTCACTCATCCAGCCTGCATCAATCAGCAAGTTGCTTCCTCTCCCTGCAGCCCGCCTCCTCCACCCTCTGCAAACAGAGACAGGCCCCCGGCCATTAGCCCTGCCCAAATTGGACCAACACCTCTAGATCTCTCTAAACCCTCAAGAGCTATTGGCCCAAATCCTACAGGCCCTTCTCTTATTGGTCCATCCGGTTCAGACCCTTCTACTATTGGCCCAGCCCCTGTAGATCCCTCCCCTGTATCTGTCGAAGGGGAGAGGAAGTATGCGCTCCGTAGCTCCGGTCGACCTCGCTTCCCTTGCCAGCTACGCAAGTCCTCCCGCATCCGCCGATCCACCGAGGAAGGAGAGAGGAGGGGAGTTAGGGAGAGCGAGAGAGAGGAGGAGATGGCGGAGGAGGAAGAGGAGGAGGAGAAAGAGAGGGTGAGTGTACATGTAAAGGTAGAGCGCCCCACAGTGGAGGAGTGTTTACCTGCAACCTCGAAGCCTGCAGACTCAGCTGTACCTGTAGCACCACACCCTTCACCACACCCTTCAACACGCCCCTCACCACGCCCTACACCACACCCCACCTCTCACTCCGCCCCCCGGCCAGCGCCCAAACCCAGAACTTCAACCAAACCCCAACCTAGACCTTCAACCAACGCCAAACCAAAAGCCCAACCCAGACCATCGATAAAAGCCTCGCCTAAATCCTCGCCCAGACCAGCGAACAATCACAGACCAGCAACCAATCTTTCGCCTTGTCCATCGACCAATACCGTGCCCCAGCCGACAGTGAAGAAGGAGGTGCCTGATGATCTAGTTCCTAAACAGAAACGGCGGTTCGTTGGTGTAAGTTCAACTGTCAGTGTATTATTAGTCAAAACAACCCAGAAGCCATGTTGTTATTTTGTTGTCTGACATCAACCAGATTTTAACCAGGAAAATAAGGGTTATAAATAATGGTTTTATTGTGTTTGTTTGTGTCTGTCCCCCAGGTGAGGCGTATCGTGGTGAAGGTGGCTCGTATCCCGGTCAACCTCAGCCGACGCCAAAAGAGCTACAAGATCTCCTCCATGGAGACCGTTGTCGGGCCGGAGAGGGGCGGGGCCAGTGGCGAGGGGGGGTTGGAGGGAGCAGAAGGGGTCCGAGAGCCAACTGCTCTCCTTCGCATGAAGAACAATGGGAAGAATGTGATGGTCATGTTCCCGCCTGGAGAACTCCCGGTGATCCTGAAACGCAGACGCGGCCGACCTCCCAAACAGGTTGTACCGGGAATGCCAGATAAAACTGGTGGGAATTCCGCCGCTGCCAGTGGGAACGGCGAACCCAAGAAACCTCGCAGGCGCCGGCGGGCCAAGCTCCCATCTCCGCAACCGTCGTACGTGAACGACACCAACGACGTCAAGACAGAGTACGGAGACGTTCTGTCCAAACTGGCGTTCCTAAACCACCAACCGCCTGCCACCGGTCGCTGCTCCCCACCACGCTGCTGGACACCCAGCGAACCGGATAGTTTTCACACGCCGTCCAACAACCCTGGGATCTCCGCCCTGCTCCACCGACTCACAGGGTTCAGACGCAGGGGAGGGAGGGGTGGTGGCGTAGGGGGCAGGGGAGGAGGAGCAGGGGGGGCCGGGTGCGAGGGCTTCAAGAGCTCATTCAGTGACTTCTTCGAGACGATCGGGAAGAAAAGAAAAGTGACCCCTGCTCTGTCAGAACCAGGGTTACCCAAGAAACGAGGGAAGGGTGGGGGAGGCAGGGGAGGAGGGGTTGCAGGGGGGGAGATGGGGGTTGGAGGTGAGGGGTGGAAGCCGGTGAGAAAACGACGCTCGTGCAAGAATGGGGTTCTGAAGGGGGAGGCAGGGCAGCTGGAGCAAGACTGGTCTAATGGGGGAGGTGTCTGGGGGGAGGAGGGGGGAGGGGAGAGGGAGAGAGGGCCGGGGGCGTACCAGGCCTGTGGCTCCCTGAGGGGGGACTTCCCGCCCTGTGAGGGGGGAAGAGGAGGTGCGTACGGCAGCCCTGGGGGCAGCAGAGGAGGTGGAGGTGGTGATGAAGTGCAGGGTTTGTTCGCTGGATATTTTCGCTCCCTGCTCGACTCAGACGACTCCTCCGACCTCCTGGATATCTCCTCCTCTCGGCCTGACCCCGGGAAACTTCCTCCCACCCCGGGCTACGACTCCTCCAGCACTGGCCCCGGCCCAGGCCCTCGCTGGTCCCCAGCCTTCCCCAAGCGCAGCCCCAAAGGAGAGGCAAGGGAGAATCAAACCCAGGTCTCTTCGTCCTCCTCTTCCAGACCTCCTTACAGCTACTACCTTTCCCAGAACTCCCCCACTACTTCCTCCTTCCCCAAGTCCACCCCTCCCTCCCTCTCTCTGCCTCGCTCTCCCAGTTCCCCCCATCCCTCCTCCTACGGTCACTACCCGTCCGGCTATTCCTCCTCCTCTCCTGCGGGGGGCAGTGCAGCACCACAGAGACCCACAGACTGCAGCTTTGCAGCCTACGGGGCAGCAGGGCTGGATAAGGCCTCCACAGCCCCCCCCGTGGGCCAGGGTCAGATGGGCTATTCCAATTTTTCCAAGCGTGGATATGGGAGCTACCCTGGGCAGGTTGGACCATCCTCTCCAGGGGGAGGGGGGTATATGGCCATGGCCAAGAACAACCCCTTCCCTTCCTCATCATCTCCAGAGGGTTACAGACACTACCTCTCCAACCAGTGGAACTGCAAGTAAGTAGCTTCAGGTCTAAATTGTCTGGAACCACAGAGTTTGGATTAGAGTACAATCCTACCCTAACTTCTTCTATAGTTGTATGTGTTTGAGATACATAACACCATAACACTAAATCCCTGATCTATAAATCAGTACTAAATAAGTTCTTCTTAAAGCCCTTCACCAACTGTGCAGTTTTAATAAAATAGAGTGAATAAAATGTGTTTTTTGCAGGCAGGGCTCCAGTGGCTGGGCGTGGGACAGTCTGGCTCATCATTACCCAGGAGGCTACAGTGACTACGTCACCCCAGGCCCCAGCGAGCCCAAAGACATCCTGGACATCTCCAACTACACCCCACAAAAGGCCAAGCGACAACCCTTCCTCGAGAACCTATCAGAGTCCTCCTCTGACTCATCCCACCTGGGATGCACCGGGTCAGGAGGCGGGGTCAGTACCGGAGGTGGGGGCGGAGGCTCGGGTTCAGGTTCCGGAGGTGGGGCTTACAGGCAGGGTGGAGGCAGGGAGTCTCTTCCTATTGGTGGAGAGGGAGGTCAAGGCCAGTCCAGCCTATCAAGTCTGGAGAAGCTGATGATGGACTGGCATGAGAGCGCCTCAGGCCCCTCCTACAACTGGAGCCAGAACGTTCTCTTCCAGGGGCAGGGGAAGCCCGGTCGGGGGCGCAGGAAACGGAATGCTGCCGAACCCCAAATAGAAAAGGAGGGGGGTGGTGGACCAGGACCGGAGCCCACCCCAGACTCTCCCACCAGTCCCCCAGTCCAGACCCAGTCCCACACCTCAACCCAGGGCTCTGGTGCCAAACGCAGTGGGATGGGGGGGCGGCAGGGCAGGGGGGCAAGGGGAGGCAGGGGAAGGCTGTGCCCGTCCCCTAGAGAACGCCCCCCAGGGGGGAAGAAGGGTAAGGCTGCTGGGGGTGGGGATGGAGGAGGAGGGGGTACTGCTCAGGGGGGGTTGTTCCAGGAAGGCCTTGACTACTTCAGTGGAGACAGCAGCAGCCTCTCCCCCCTCCCTGCCCTACACCTTGGCTACCCCCCCGAGCCCTGTGAGTACCCCTCCCCGTCTCCTTACTCCGCTCACCCCTCCACCCCAACCTCAGAGGAGCGCTACCCAGCCCTCTTCCCTGGCGAGGCCTCATCCTCCTCTCTCTCCCCTGGAATGACTTCCACATCCTCCTCCTATCCTCCTAAACCATCCCCTGCTCCTCAGCCTTACCACCCCCCTCTCACCCCTGCTCCTCCCCCCTCCTCCTTCTCCCCGTCCTGCTCCCAATCGCCACGGTTACTGCCCCACTGTGGAACAGCGCTGAGCCCCCCCTATCGTAACCCGGCAACCATCTCCAAGGACCATTTCCCCTCCCAGTATGATTCTCCCAGCTGCTGTAGCTCCCCGTGTTGGTACAGCGGGGCATCGCTCAGTGGCAGCACCAGCCCTCACACTAACACACACAACGCTACACACACACACACTAACACACACAACGCTACACACGTACACGCTAATGTGAATCCTCACGCTAGCCCTAACAATCATCCTGATCCTAACGCTACTGCACACCCACACACCA
>NC_052338.1:33590594-33598052 GCF_016432855.1 Salvelinus namaycush
GCAGTATGGAGACTACATCCTGTATTCTGATGGAAGGACTGCAGTATGGAGACTACATACTGTGTTCTGATGGAAGGACTGCAGTATGGAGACTACATCCTGTGTTCTGACGGAAGGACTGCAGTATGGAGACTACATACTGTGTTCTGATGGAAGGACTGCAGTATGGAGACTACATCCTGTGTTCTGATGGAAGGACTGCAGTATGGAGACTACATCCTGTGTTCTGATGGAAGGACTGCAGTATGGAGACTACATCCTGTGTTCTGACGGAAGGACTGCAGTATGGAGACTACATCCTGTGTTCTGACGGAAGGACTGCAGTATGGAGACTACATCCTGTGTTCTGACGGAAGGACTGCAGTATGGAGACTACATCCTGTGTTCTGATGGAAGAACTGCAGTATGGAGACTACATCCTGTGTTCTGATGGAAGCAATGCAGTATGGAGACTACATCCTGTGTTCTGATGGAAGGACTGCAGTATGGAGACTACATCCTGTGTTCTGATGGAAGGACTGCAGTATGGAGACTACATCCTGTGTTCTGATGGAAGGACTGCAGTATGGAGACTACATCCTGTGTTCTGATGGAAGGACTGCAGTATGGAGACTACATCCTGTGTTCTGATGGAAGAACTGCAGTATGGAGACTACATCCTGTGTTCTGATGGAAGCAATGCAGTATGGAGACTACATCCTGTGTTCTGATGGAAGGACTGCAGTATGGAGACTACATCCTGTGTTCTGATGGAAGGACTGCAGTATGGAGACTACATCCTGTGTTCTGATGGAAGGACTGCAGTATGGAGACTACATCCTGTGTTCTGATGGAAGGACTGCAGTATGGAGACTACATCCTGTGTTCTGACGGAAGGACTGCAGTATGGAGACTACATCCTGTGTTCTGACGGAAGGACTGCAGTATTGAGACTACATCCTGTGTTCTGATGGAAGGACTGCAGTATGGAGACTACATCCTGTGTTCTGATGGAAGGACTGCAGTATGGAGACTACATCCTGTGTTCTGATGGAAGCAATGCAGTATGGAGACTACATCCTGTGTTCTGACGGAAGGACTGCAGTATGGAGACTACATCCTGTGTTCTGATGGAAGCAATGCAGTATGGAGACTACATCCTGTGTTCTGATGGAAGCAATGCAGTGTGGAGACTACATCCTGTGTTCTGACGGAAGGACTGCAGTATGGAGACTACATCCTGTGTTCTGACAGAAGGACTGCAGTATGGAGACTACATCCTGTGTTCTGACGGAAGGACTGCAGTATGGAGACTACATCCTGTGTTCTGACGGAAGGACTGCAGTATGGAGACTACATCCTGTGTTCTGACGGAAGGACTGCAGTATGGAGACTACATCCTGTGTTCTGATGGAAGGACTGCAGTATGGAGACTACATCCTGTGTTCTGATGGAAGCAATGCAGTATGGAGACTACATCCTGTGTTCTGATGGAAGGACTGCAGTATGGAGACTACATCCTGTGTTCTGATGGAAGGACTGCAGTATGGAGACTACATCCTGTGTTCTGACGGAAGGACTGCAGTATGGAGACTACATCCTGTGTTCTGATGGAAGGACTGCAGTATGGAGACTACATCCTGTGTTCTGACGGAAGGACTGCAGTATGGAGACTACATCCTGTGTTCTGATGGAAGGACTGCAGTATGGAGACTACATCCTGTGTTCTGATGGAAGGACTGCAGTATGTAGACTACATCCTGTGTTCTGATGGAAGGACTGCAGTATGGAGACTACATCCTGTGTTCTGACGGAAGGACTGCAGTATGGAGACTACATCCTGTGTTTTGATGGAAGCAATGCAGTATGGAGACTACATCCTGTGTTCTGATGGAAGGACTGCAGTATGGAGACTACATCCTGTGTTCTGACGGAAGGACTGCAGTATGGAGACTACATCCTGTGTTCTGACGGAAGGACTGCAGTATGGAGACTACATCCTGTGTTCTGACGGAAGGACTGCAGTATGGAGACTACATCCTGTGTTCTGATTGAAGGACGGCAGTATGGAGACTACATCCTGTGTTCTGACGGAAGGACTGCAGTATGGAGACTACATCCTGTGTTCTGACGGAAGGACTGCAGTATGGAGACTACATCCTGTGTTCTGACGGAAGGACTGCAGTATGGAGACTACATCCTGTGTTCTGACGGAAGGACTGCAGTATGGAGACTACATCCTGTATTCTGATGGAAGGACTGCAGTATGGAGACTACATCCTGTGTTCTGATGGAAGGACTGCAGTATGGAGACTACATCCTGTGTTTCACTGTTTTTACTACGAGGGAAAGAGACCCGAGACACTCTGACCCCAAAGAGACTGGCACGTGTGTGTATTTGTGTGTGTGTGTGTGTGTGTGTGTGTGTGTGTGTGACCACGCGGATGGACTTCTGTGTGTGTGTGTGTGTGTGTGTGTGTGTGTGTGTTTGTTTGTTTGTTTGGGGTCTAAAGGGGTGGAGCTCTGAATCTGATATGGTGGTATGATTGGACAGAGCTTCTCTCCTTTCATTTACTCTCTCCCTTCTTTTTTCTGTGGTCTCGTGTTGTTTGGTGGTTTTTGTGATGAACAGTTGTATATCTGTCTGTTAAAATCATGATGTATCTATTGTGCCAATATTGAAATACACTCTGATCTGGCCGTTGGTAAACCTGCCTGGACTCCTAATGCTTAATAGGGCAGGGAGAGGTGTGCGTGCGTGCGTGCGTGCGTGCGTGCGTGCGTGCGTGCGTGCGTGCGTGCGTGCGTCGTGCGTGCGTGCGTGCGTGCGTGCGTGCGTGCGTGCTCCTTGGTATTCAGCGCTGTAGCAGAAAGAGAGTTCAGATAGGGACATGGCTGATGGGAAATATGGCGTGAGAGAGGGAGGGAGTGAGAGAAGGAGGGAAAGAGGGGAGGAAAGAGAGAGAGGAGGAGAGATGGAGGAGAGAGAGAAAGAGAATGAGGGACATAGAGAGGGAGGATAGAGAGAGGAGGGACAGACAGAGAGAGGGGGAGGGAGAAGGAGGGAGCGAGGGAGAGAAGAAGGGACAGAGAGAGGGGGAGGGGGAGAGAAGGGGAGAGAGAGAGAGAAAAGGAGGGAGAGGGGGAAAGAGAGGAAGGGACAGAGATAGAGAAGGAGGGACAGAGAGAGGGGGGAGAGGGAGGGAAGGGGAGAGGGGGGAGAGAGAGGGAGGGACAGACAGAGGGGGGGACAGAGAGAGAAGGGACAGAGAGAGAGAAGGAGGGACAGACAGAGGGGGGAGAGGGAGGGGGAGAGAGAGGGAGGGACAGAGAGAGGAAGGGACAGAGAGAGAGAAGGAGGGACAGAAAGAGGGGGAGGGAGAGAGAGAAAAGGAGGGAGAGGGGGAAAGAGAGGAAGGGACAGAGAGAGAGAAGGAGGGACAGAGAGAGGGGAGAGAGAGAGGAGGGACAGAGAGAGGGGGTAGAGGGAGGGAGGGAGAGAGGAGGGACAGAGAGGAAGAGTGGAAGGTAGTTAGAGAGTGGCACATAGAGAGAGACAGAGAGAGGAAGGGAGAGAGAGAGAGAGAGAAAAGGAGGTAGAGAAAGGACAGGAAAACAGAAGCTTGACAGGAGTGAAAGAGAGAAAATAAATGTTAGGCTACACATTGTTCTTGAGTACATAATGAGTCTAATCAGTGTAAAATAAATCCTGAGAGGGCCTTTAAACCCCGGGGGCAGTCACGCTTCCCCTCCCCAGGAGATCAAAGAACATAGTCTGCCAATGTGTGTGTGTGCAACTGTTCAGTGATGGGAAAGCGTCTGTGGCTTGTCAATGTTAACTAGCATAGCCATAGCCAATATCTCAGTGCGTCTTAATTTAACCCGTTAATTTACTAGAGAGTCTTGTCTTCCTCTGTCACAGTAAATCAAGAAGAGTTGAAATCACAAGGTTAACATCTTTAGGGTTAAATTGACATTACTGGAGTTTTACTATCTTTTCTTTTTACCCCTTTTTCCCCCCAATTTCGTGGTATCCAATTGGTTGTTACAGTCTTGTCTCATCGCTGCAACTCCCGTACGGACTCGGGAGAGGTGAAGGTCGAGAGCCGTGCGTCTTTCCGAAACACAACCCAACCAACCCGCACTGCCTTTTGACACAATGCCCACTTAACCCAGAAGCCGGCCACACCCAATGTGTCGGAGGAAACACCGTACACCTGGCGACCGTGTCAGCTTGCATGCGCCCGGCCCGGGACATCCCTGCCGGCTAAACCCTCCCCTAACCCGGACGACGCTGGGCCAATTGTGCGCTGCCCCATGGTTCTCCCGGTCGTGGCCGGCTGCGACAGAGCCTGGACTCGAAACCAGAATCTCTAGTGGCACAGCTAACAGTGCTATGCAGTGCCTTAGACCACTGCACCACTCGGGAGGCCATGAATCTGAGTATCTTAACCCTCAACAGAGTGATACTCTCCCTGGAGTTAGTGCTGATAACTGGAGTTCATTGGGACGGAAGTACTTTTAACTCCGTTAAAGTGACCAGAGACAGGAGAGTTAAATCTCCTCAGATGTTGGAGGGGGCCTCATTGTCATATTTCCCAGGATGCTCTGTTGCAGGTTGATTTTTAGATTATTTAAAACATTTTTTGGGGGTCAATATCTGTGTTTTTGCATGTACATTGATTTTGATCTTATGCTACACAAATATCTAATTTAATTTGTAAGTGGTAGGATTTATTACTTAAATTTACTTAAATGTTGTTCCAGTTTCCATGATGTAGGTTAGTTCATGTAGTTGGTTTCTGCTCTAACAGCCATTTTGAACGCAAGTTGTAAGTGTAATGAAGTCCTCCACACTGTGATGAAACATGTAAGACATTACACCTTTTTACTCTTCGAAAGTCGTAAATGATAGAGAACAAATTTACACTGATGGAGTCGATTGTAAAATCAAAACAACACAGAAAAGTGTAAAATTTCAACAGTCCAGGCGATATGTGTAAAGGATGTTCGTTTTTTAAAATAAAAGCATGAGCCTTGGTACATGTGTACAGTTTGGCACCCTGAACATTTTCAGATATGGAGCCATCGCAAAAAACTCTCACCCATTTTCCCATTCCGCCATAACCGAACAATGCGTTTTCCGTCATATCTTCTGTACCAAACATAATAACAGAAAAGGTGATGTCTACCCCTGTGTTTCCATGGTCAAGGATTACAATGGTGCCATGCACAACATCAAAAATGCCCCCTGGTGGCCGTGGTGGCACCCTGCACCGGGTGGTAGCCCTATGTACATAGAATCATTGAACACTGGTCACGTTAATAATGTTTAAAACTGTTTTACCCACTTGATATGTATATATTGTATTCTAGTCAAGGCTCATAACTACTGCTGTACACCCATTTTCTACTCATATACTGTCAATACTGTCAATACTATCTATACACCCTATTCACATACTGTCTATACACACTATTCACATACTGTCTATACACACTATTCACATACTGTCTATACACACTATTCACATACTGTCTATACACACTATTCACATACTGTCTATACTGTCTATATAGACTATTCACATACTGTCTATATAGACTATTCACATACTGTCTATACACACTATTCACATACTGTCTATACTGTCTATATACACTATTCACATACTGTCTATATAGACTATTCACATACTGTCTATACTGTCTATACACACTATTCACATACTGTCTATATAGACTATTCACATACTGTCTATACACACTATTCACATACTGTCTATATACACTATTCACATACTGTCTATACACACTATTCACATACTGTCTATACACACTATTCACATACTGTCTATACTGTCTATACACACTATTCACATACTGTCTATATACACTATTCACATACTGTATATCCACACTATTCACATACTGTCTATACACACTATTCACATACTGTCTATACTGTCTATACACACTATTCACATACTGTCTATATACACTATTCACATACTGTATATACACACTATTCACATACTGTCTATATACACTATTCACATACTGTCTATACACACTATTCACATACTGTCTATATACACTATTCACATACTGTCTATATACACTATTCACATACTGTCTATACTGTATATACACACTATTCACATACTGTCTATACACACTATTCACATACTGTCTATACACACTATTCACATACTGTCTATACACACTATTCACATACTGTCTATACACACTATTCACATACTGTCTATACTGTCTATATAGACTATTCACATACTGTCTATATACACTATTCACATACTGTCTATACTGTCTATATACACTATTCACATACTGTCTATATAGACTATTCACATACTGTCTATACTGTCTATACACACTATTCACATACTGTCTATATAGACTATTCACATACTGTCTATACTGTCTATACACACTATTCACATACTGTCTATACTGTCTATATAGACTATTCACATACTGTCTATATAGACTATTCACATACTGTCTATACACACTATTCACATACTGTCTATATAGACTATTCACATACTGTCTATACACACTATTCACATACTGTCTACACACTATTCACATACTGTCTATACTGTATATACACACTATTCACATACTGTCTATATACACTATTCACATACTGTATATACACACTATTCACATACTGTCTATATACACTATTCACATACTGTATATACACACTATTCACATACTGTCTATACACACTATTCACATACTGTCTATACTGTATATACACACTATTCACATACTGTCTATACTGTATATACACACTATTCACATACTGTCTATATACACTATTCACATACTGTCTATATACACTATTCACATACTGTATATACACACTATTCACATACTGTCTATATACACTATTCACATACTGTATATACACACTATTCACATACTGTCTATATACACTATTCACATACTGTAGTAATACACACTATTCACATACTGTTCTTATATACACTATTCAAATACTGTCTATAACACACTATGTCACATACTGTCTTAGTAGACAGCCTATTCACTATACTGTAGATACACACTATTCACATACTGTCTATAGACACTATTCACATAACTGTCTATATACACTATTCAACATACTGTCTATAACACACTATTCACATACGGTCCGTATACTGTGTCTGATATACACTATTTACATACTGTCTATAACTGGTCCTATATTACTACTATTCACATACTGGCTATAGCACTACTATTGACTATTCACATACTGTCTATACGTTCTAATATAAAGCACTATTCCACATACTGTGCCTATAACTGTTTATTAGACTATTCGTACATACTGTCTATATAGACTATTCACATATACTGTCTATATAGCTGATTCACATACTGTCTATACGTGTCCCTATAACACACTATTCCTATACGTATAACACTATTCACATACTG
>NC_052338.1:33598152-33645652 GCF_016432855.1 Salvelinus namaycush
AGACATTCTTCGGTTGTACAAACCCACAGTTTCCTCAGCTGTCTGGTTGGCTGGTCTTAGACGATCCCGCAGGTGATGAGGCCATATGTGGAGGTCCTGAGCTGGCATGGTTACACGTGGCACTGCCAAATTCTCTAAAACGGCGTTGGAGTCGGCTTATAGTAGAGAAATGAACATTCAATTATCTGGCATCAGCTCTGGTGGACAATCCTGCAGTCAGCATGCCAATTGCACGTTCCCTCAAAACTTGAGACATCTGTGGGTTTGTGTTGTGAGACAAAACAGCATATTTTAGAGTGGCCTTTCATTGTCCCCAGCAGAAGGTGCACCTGTGTAATGATCATGCTGTTTAATCAGCTTCATGATATGCCACACTTGTCAGGTGGATGGATTATCTTGGCAAAGGACAAATGCTGACTAACAGGGATGTAAACATATGTATGCACAAAATTGAGGAGAAATAAGCTTTTTTTTTGTGCAGTATGGAACATGTCTGGGATCTTTTATTTCAGCTCATGAAACATGGGACCAACACTTTACATGTTGCGTTTATATTTTTGTTCAGTATAGGTTTGTACCTGTAGACTTTCTATCACCATGGAGATAAGACAATGCGCAATACAGTAATTGAGTACATTGAGACATCAAGTGGTTTATGGTGATATGATGTGATGATGTAGCTCAGTTGGTAGAGCATAGTGCTTGCAATGCTAGGGTTGTGGGTTCGATTCCCGCAGGGGGCTGGTACAAAAATGTATCCAGTTGCTCTGTTTAAGAGCATCTAGTAAAATGAAAAGACCATTTCAGTTTTCACAGAGAAATAAGTTGCATTTGCTAAGTACTTCAAGAAACTGGAAAATATATATCAAGTGTTTTTATTATCAGATGAACTGTTATGTACAGCTAATTATCAGACTCAAGTTACAAATGCTGGTAAACACTCAAATACATTTAGTTTACATTTTTTCACAAAAGTAGTTCACTGGGCCTTTACTAGTCCTGTATTAGCGACTGACAGCAGACATCTTCAGCGGACATCTTCAGCGGACATCTTTCAGCGGACATCTTCAGCGGACATCTTCAGCGGACATCTTCAGCGGACATCTTCAGCGGACATCTTCAGCAGACATCTTCAGCAGACATCTTCAGCAGACATCTTCAGCGCAGGCAAAACATTTTTTTTCTGCATTTTTTGTCATCCACTGATACCTCCCTCTATCATCCCCTGATCCCTCGCTCATCCGCTGATCCCTCCCTCTCTCATTCCCTGATCCCCCATCCCTCTCTCTCTCTCTCTCTCTCTCTCTCTCTCTCTCTCTCTCTCTCATACCCTGATCCTCCATCCCTCTCTGTCTCACCCCCATCCCTCTCTCTCTCATCCCCTCTCTACTGTATGTCTCTCGCTCTGCCTTTGTGTCTCTCTCTTTCTCTCTATTTATCCCACTCTCTCTCTCTCTCTGTTTCTCTGCTTTTGTCTCTCTCTCTCTCTCTGTTTCTCTGCTTTTGTCTCTCTCTCTGTTTCTCTGCTTTTGTCTCTCTCTCTCTCTCTCTCTCTGTTTCTCTGCTTTTCTCTCTCTCTCTCTGTTTCTCTGCTTTTGTCTCTCTCTCTCTCTCTCTCTCTCCCTCAGTTTCTCTGTCTTTGTTTCTCTCTCCTCCTCCTAGGTTAGCTCCTACTCAGTCAGTCAGTCTGGTGAGTCATCATCAACCCTTCCCCCTCCTCCTCCCAGGGTTGCCATGGTGACCACAGGGGTCTCTAGGTGTGGGGGGTGGGGCTGTGTGTGTGTGTGTGTGTGTGTGTGTGTGTGTGTGTGTGTGTGTGTGTATTAGTATGCCTCGGGCATGCTTGTTACCAGCATGGCTGGGGTCAGGCCCCATGAACTGTCTGTACATCTCATACCTGAGGGGCCAACACACACACAAACACAAACACACAGTGTGCAGTTCTCCACAAACAAACACAAACACAAACAAACACACACACACAGTGTGCAGTTCTCCACAAACAAACACAAACAAACACACACACACAGTGTGCAGTTCTCCACAAACAAACACAAACAAACACACACACACAGTGTGCAGTTCTCCACAAACAAACACAAACAAACACACACACACAGTGTGCAGTTCTCCACAAACAAACTCAAACAAACACACACACACAGTGTGCAGTTCTCCACAAACAAACACAAACAAACACACACACCAGTGTGCAGTTCTCCACAAACAAACACAAACAAACACACACACACAGTGTGCAGTTCTCCACAAACAAACACAAACACAAACAAACACACACACACAGTGTGCAGTTCTCCACAAACAAACACAAACACAAACAAACACACACACACAGTGTGCAGTTCTCCACAAACAAACAAACACAAACAAACACACACACACAGTGTGCAGTTCTCCACAAACAAACACACACACACAGTGTGCAGTTCTCCACAAACAAACACACACACAGGTTGCAGTTCTCCACAAACAAACACACACACACACAGAGTGCAGTTCTCCACAAACAAACACACACACACACACACAGGTTGCAGTTCTCCCAGGAAAAGTTGGATGAAAGAGAGTTGCAGCAAGATGATAAACTGTCCACGCGAGATGACATCAGCACCGTGTGTGAATCATTATTACAGATAGAAGGGAAAACATCGGTTACATCTATGAAATAACACATATGGAATCATGTAGTAACCAACAAAAATATGAAACAAAACCAGGAGGAATAACATTGTTGTGGATGGCATGCCAGAGTCTCCACATGGATGGCATGCCAGAGTCTCCACATGGATGGCATGCCAGAGTCTCCACATGGATGGCATGCCAGAGTCTCCACATGGATGGCATGCCAGAGTCTCCACATGAAACCTGGACGGAGGAGAAAGTGAGTATCAGAGAGAAGCTGCAGGTGGATCATAGGAAGACTGAGGTGGAGCCACGCCCACACGTCTGGAAAACCAGTAACCAGCCCAGGAGATAGACCCAGGCCGATAGTGGTCAGGTTCCTGAGGTTCAAGGACAAGATGGCTGCTCCGGAGAGAGCCAAGAACTTGAGAGGAATGTCTTCCTCAATGAGGACTATCCTGAAGCTGTGTGCCAGAAAGAGGAAAGAACTGATCCCACCCATGAAAGCTACCAGAGCGCGTGGGGACATTGCTTATATCTGCTATGACAGGCTCATTGTCCACCCTCCCTCCAAAAAGGCTGGCAGGGATGAGAGTGCCAAGCCTGTAGGTTAGTAGCATCAACCCTGCAGCACACACACACACACACACACACACACACACACACACACACACACACACACACACACACACACACACACACACACACACACACACACACACACACACACCAACTGATTAATGGACTGCTGAATGTTGTTTTTTCTTTGACATATTATGTCTATCTCCGATAAGATACCCAGGAAAGGGCTACGAATAGCTCATATACAACACCCGTTCTGCCAGTCACATTCTGTTAAAGGTCCCCAAAGCACACACATCCCTGGGTCGCTCCTCTTTTCAGTTCGCTGCAGCTAGTGACTGGAACGAGCTGCAACAAATACTCAAACTGGACAGTTTTATCTCCATCTCTTCATTCGAAGACTGAATCACCAACACTCTTACTGACCGTTGTGGTTGCTCTGAGTGATGTATTGTTGTCTCTATCTTCTTGCCCTTTGTGCTGTTGTCTGTGCCCAATAATGTTGGTACCATGTTTTGTGCTGCTACCATGTTGTTGTCATGTTGTGTTGCTACCATGTTGTTATGTTGTGTTGCTACCATGCTGTGTTGTCATGTGTTGCTGCCTTGCTATGTTGTTGTCTTAGGTCTTTCTTTATGTAGTGTTGTTACCATGTTGTGTTGCTACTATGTTGTGTTGCTACCATGTTGTTTGATGTTGTGTTGCTACCATGTTGTGTTTCTACCATGTTGTGTTGCTACCATGTTGTTGTTATGTTGTGTTGCTACCATGCTGTGTTGTCATGTGTTGCTGCCTTGCTATGTTGTTGTCTTAGGTCTTTCTTTATGTAGTGTTGTTACCATGTTGTGTTGCTACTATGTTGTGTTGCTACCATGTTGTTTGATGTTGTGTTGCTACCATGTTGTGTTTCTACCATGTTGTGTTGCTACCATGTTGTTATGTTGTGTTGCTACCATGCTGTGTTGTCATGTGTTGCTGCCTTGCTATGTTGTTGTCTTAGGTCTTTCTTTATGTAGTGTTGTTACCATGTTGTGTTTCTACCATGTTGTGTTGCTACCATGTTGTTGTTATGTTGTGTTGCTACCATGCTGTGTTGCTACCATGTTGTTGTTAAGTTGTGCTGCTACCATGTTGTGTTGCTACCATGTTGTTGTTATGTTGTGCTTCTACCATGTTGTGTTGCTACCATGTTGTTTGATGTTGTGTTGCTACCATGTTGTGTTGCTACCATGTTGTTGTCATGTTGTGTTGCTACCATGTTGTGTTGCTACTATGTTGTGTTGCTACCATGTTGTTATGTTGTGTTGCTACCATGCTGTGTTGCTACCATGCTGTGTTGCTACCATGTTGTGTTGCTACCATGTTGTGTTTCTACCATGTTGTTGCCATGTTGTGCTGCTACCATGTTGTGTTTCTACCATGTTGTTGTCATGTTGTGTTGCTACCATGTTGTTATGTTGTGTTGCTCCATGCTGTGTTGCTACCATGCTGTGTTGCTACCATGTTGTGTTGCTACAATGCGGTGTTGCTACCATGTTGTGTTGTCATGTTGTGTTGCTACCATGCTGTGTTGCTACCATGTTGTGTTTCTACCATGTTGTGTTGCTACCATGTTGTGTTGCTACCATGCTGTGTTGCTACCATGTTGTGTTGCTGCTATGCTGTGTTGCTACCATGCTGTGTTGCTACCATGCTGTGTTGCTATTATGTTGTGTTGCTACCATGCTGTGTTGCTACCATGTTGTGTTGCTACCATGTTGTGTTGCTACCATGTTGTTTGATGTTGTGTTGCTACCATGTTGTGTTTCTACCATGTTGTGTTGCTACCATGTTGTTGTTATGTTGTGTTGCTACCATGTTGTGTTGCTACCATGTTGTGTTGCTACCATGTTGTTTGATGTTGTGTTGCTACCATGTTGTGTTTCTACCATGTTGTGTTGCTACCATGTTGTTGTTATGTTGTGTTGCTACCATGCTGTGTTGTCATGTGTTGCTGCCTTGCTATGTTGTTGTCTTAGGTCTTTCTTTATGTAGTGTTGTGTTGTCTCTCTTGTCGTGATGTGTGTTTTGTCCTGCACTTATATTTTCTACATGTTTTATTTTTAATCCCAGCCCGCGTCCCCGCAGGAGGCCTTTTGTCTTTTGGTAGGCCGTCATTGTAAATAAGAATTTGTTCTTAACTGACTTGCCTAGTTAAATAAAGGTTAAATAAAAATAAATAAATATGTAGCCTTAGAAATAAGGTTCATGAAATCAATAACTTGCTAACAACGGATAACATTCACATACTGGCCATCTCTGAAACTCACTTAGATAATTCCTTTGATGATACAGCAGTAGCAATACAAGGATATAACATCTACAGAAAAGACAGGAATGCCTATGGGGGAGGTGTTGCGGTATATGTCCAGAACCATATTCCTGTAACACATAGAGAGGATCTCATGTCAAATGTTGTTGTAGTGTTGTGGCTGCAGGTTCACCTGCCTCATATAAAGCCTCTTCTTTTGGGGTGCTGCTATAGGCCACCAAGTGCTAACGGTCAGTATTTGAATAATATGTTTGCAATGCTTGATAGTGTGTATGTGATGTTAACAGAGAGGTCTCTATTTTCTGGGTGACCTGACCATTGGCTGGTTAGCAACTAGCCGTCTTCTCAAGAGGAACTTTTAACTGTGACTAATGGCTGTAATATAACCCAGGTTATCACTCAGCCAACTAGAGCATATCAATAGTGTTGGATCTGTGACATCCACTTGTATTGATCATATCTTCACTAAGGCTGCAGAGCTTTGCTCAGCAATATCAGTTCCCATTGGCTGTAGTGACCAGAACATTGTGGCAATAACAAGGAAAACCAAAGTGCCAAATGTTGGTCCTAAATTAATTCATAAGAGATCATACTAAATGTTTTCTCAGGACTCTTGTTAAAGATTTGATGTGATGTGTATGAGGAAGTGAATCCAGATGCAGCACTGGAAGTATTTGTAGAAATATTCCTACTAATTGTTGACAAGAATGCACCAGTTAATAAATGAACTGTGAACCGTTAGAGCCGTCTGGCTTGATTTTACATTTACATTTAAGTCATTTAGCAGACGCTCTTATCCAGAGCGACTTACATTTAACCTTTTTTATTTTTTTATTTTATTTAACTAGGCAAGTCAGTTAAAGAACAAACTCTTATTTTCAATGACGGCCTAGGAACAGTGGGTTAACTGCCTTGTTCAGGGGCAGAACGACAGATTTGTACCTTGTCAGCTCGGGGATTTGAACTTGCAACCTTTCGGTTACTAGCCCAACGCTCTAACCACTAGGCTACCCTGCTGCCCCCCACTAGGCTACCCTGCCGCCCCCCTCTCTTCGGCTTGATGACGAATAGAACAGTGTTATGGTTCAAAGGCTGCTCAGCTGATTGGTTGACACACTAAATTGAGACATTTTGTGACTAAACTTAACAAAAAATGTCCAAACAGAGATAATGACATAAAACACAATGGAAAAAGACTTGAGTATCTTAAATGATATCATGAGCAGAAAACCCCAATTAATCTCCATCGTTCATTGAAATTGATGAGTTATTTATAACAAAATCTTTCGATATTGCCAATCATTTCAATGACTATTTCGCTAGTAAAGTCAAACAACTCAGAAGTGAAATGACAACATTGAACAGTGAATCATCAAATATCAAATAATGAAAGGGAAAGGTCGCTGTTTATAAGGGCACAGGGCGAGACCCAGATGCAGACATGGGAGGCAGATGGGTTCGAGTCTCTGATATTTATTATAATCCAAGGGGTAGGCAAGAGAATGGCTGTGGACAGGCAAAAGATCATAAACAAGGTCAGGAGGTACAGAATGGCAGGCAGGCTCGAGGTCAGACCAGTGGGTTCAGAGTCAAAACTGGGAGGACTAGCAAACGAGAGATAAGAAAAAACAGGGGCATGGAAAACCACACTAGTTGACTTGACAAGACAAACCGGCAACAGCCAAACAGGGAACACCGGAATAAATACCAAGGGACTAATGAGGAAACAGGTGACACCTGGAGGTGGGCGGAGACAATCACAAAGACAGGTGAAACAAAACAGGGTGTGACAGCTGTTTTGAATTTGGTCAAGTTAGTGTGGGAGAGGTGGAAAATCTACTGCTTTCCGTCAGTAATGATGAGCCACCAGGTATAGACAACCTTGATGGGAAACTATTGAGAATGGTAGCAGACTGTATTACCACCAGGTATAGACAACCTTGATGGGAAACTATTGAGAATGGTAGCAGACTGTATTACCACCAGGTATAGACAACCTAGATGGTAAACTATTGAGAATGGTAGCAGACTGTATTACCACCAGGTATAGACAACCTTGATGGGAAACTATTGAGAATGGTAGCAGACTGTATTACCACCAGGTATAGACAACCTTGATGGGAAACTATTGAGAATGGTAGCAGACTGTATTACCACCAGGTATAGACAACCTTGATGGGAAACTATTGAGAATGGTAGCAGACTGTATTACCACCAGGTATAGACAACCTTGATGGGAAACTATTGAGAATGGTAGAAGACTGTATTGGACACTCAACTTGTACTGCTCTGACTCAGATGACTGATGATTGGTTAAAATAATAGGATAAAAAGATGATAGTTGGAGCTGTATTTTCAAATCAAATCAAATTTTGCACTGAATACAACAGGTGAGGACCTTACCATGAAATGCTTACTTTACAAGCCCTTAACCAATATAATGAAGTTAAGAAAAGAGTTAAGAAAATATTTACTAAATAAAAAAAATAAAAAAAATAAAAGGAACACAATAATGAGGCTGTATACGCACAGAACTAACATCAGCAACATGCAGGCCAGTCTTTCCTGGTTGAGGGTTGAAGAGAGATTAACTGCTTCTCTTCTAGTTTTTATTAGAAATATTCCTGGGATTAAAATTCCAGATTGTCTGTATAATAAAATAATATTCAGCTCAGACACCCATACATACCCCACAAGACATGTCACCAGGGGTCTCTTCAGACACCCATACATACCCCACAAGACATGTCACCAGGGGTCTCTTCAGACACCCATACATACCCCACAAGACATGTGATCAGGGGTCTCTTCAGACACCCATACATACCCCACAAGACATGTGATCAGGGGTCTCTTCAGACACCCATACATACCCCACAAGACATGTGATCAGGGGTCTCTTCAGACACCCATACATACCCCACAAGACATGTCACCAGGGGTCTCTTCAGACACCCATACATACCTCACAAGACATGTCACCAGGGGTCTCTTCAGACACCCATACATACCCCACAAGACATGTGATCAGGGGTCTCTTCAGACACCCATACATACCCCACAAGACATGTGATCAGGGGTCTCTTCAGACATCCATACATACCCCACAAGACATGTCACCAGGGGTCTCTTCAGACACCCATACATACCCCACAAGACATGTGATCAGGGGTCTCTTCAGACACCCATACATACCCCACAAGACATGTGATCAGGGGTCTCTTCAGACACCCATACATACCCCACAAGACATGTCACCAGGGGTCTCTTCAGACACCCATACATACCTCACAAGACATGTCACCAGGGGTCTCTTCAGACACCCATACATACCCCACAAGACATGTGATCAGGGGTCTCTTCAGACACCCATACATACCCCACAAGACATGTGATCAGGGGTCTCTTCAGACACCCATACATACCCCACAAGACATGTGATCAGGGGTCTCTTCAGACACCCATACATACCCCACAAGACATGTCACCAGGGGTCTCTTCAGACATCCATACATACCCCACAAGACATGTGATCAGGGGTCTCTTCAGACACCCATACATACCCCACAAGACATGTCACCAGGGGTCTCTTCAGACACCCATACATACCCCACAAGACATGTGATCAGGGGTCTCTTCAGACACCCATACATACCCCACAAGACATGTGATCAGGGGTCTCTTCAGACACCCATACATACCCCACAAGACATGTGATCAGGGGTCTCTTCAGACACCCATACATACCCCACAAGACATGTCACCAGGGGTCTCTTCAGACACCCATACATACCTCACAAGACATGTCACCAGGGGTCTCTTCAGACACCCATACATACCCCACAAGACATGTGATCAGGGGTCTCTTCAGACACCCATACATACCCCACAAGACATGTGATCAGGGGTCTCTTCAGACACCCATACATACCCCACAAGACATGTGATCAGGGGTCTCTTCAGACACCCATACATACCCCACAAGACATGTCACCAGGGGTCTCTTCAGAAATCCATACATACCCCACAAGACATGTCACCAGGGGTCTCTTCAGACACCCATACATACCCCACAAGACATGTGATCAGGGGTCTCTTCAGACACCCATACATACCCCACAAGACACGTCACCAGGGGTCTCTTTAGACACCCATACATACCCCACAAGACATGTCACCGGGGGTCTCTTCAGACACCCATACATACCCCACAAACATGTCACCAGGGGTCTCTTCAGACACCCATACATACCCCACAAGACATGTCACCAGGGGTCTCTTCAGACACCCATACATACCCCACAAGACATGTGATCAGGGGTCTCTTCAGACACCCATACATACCCCACAAGACATGTGATCAGGGGTCTTTTCCCCATGTCCAAAATGAATTCCTGGCAACGCACAGTATTATACAGAGCCATGATCGCGTGGAACTCCCATCTCCAATTACTCAAGCAAACAGCAAAAGTACTTTTAAGAATTAAGATTAAACAACATCTCATGTAACTGTGAGGACACACAAACACAGAGTTTGTCCAAAGGCACTTAAATCTTTTGTCCTGCCCATTCACCCTCTGAATGGCACACATACACAATCCGTGTCTCAATTGTCTCAAGGCTTAAACATCCTTCTTTAACCCGTCTCCTCCCCTTCATCTACACTGATTGAAGTGGATTTAACAATTAACATCAACAAGGGATCATAGCCTATGTCATGGAAAGAGCAGGTGTTCCTAATGTTTTGTACACTCAATGTATATGTGAACCAAATACATCATTACCATCATTATACAATATCATAACATCACTGACATGCTCCCTCCCGAAACAATTTAATAATATAAAGCGGTCTCTCTCTCTCTCTCTCTGTCTCTCTGTCTCTCTGTCTCTCTGTCTCCCTCCCCCCTCTATCTCTCTCTCTCTCTCTCTCTCTCTCTCTCTCTCTCTCTCTCTCTCTCTCTCTCTCTCTCTGTCTGTCTGTCTGTCTGTCTGTCTGTCTGTCTGTCTGTCTGTCTGTCTGTCTGTCTGTCTGTCTGTCTGTCTGTCTGTCTGTCTGTCTGTCTGTCTGTCTGTCTGTCTCTGTCTCTCTCTCTCTGATGAGCGTAATACAGGGTTCCTCATCCACCGATTTGACCCCAGTGGTCACCATGGTGACAGGGCCAGCGGTGGTTACCGTAACCATGGTAACGATGTTCCGGAGGGTTCCGACAATTCTGGGTAACGGGTCCCAGACGCTCAAGGACATCATGGAGACTCTGCGACATCACACGGTAACACACACGTCACTCACACATCAACACGGTAACACATACAGTAAATCACTCTCATACACAACAGATATACACATGTAACATGCACAATACTCACAGACAGGGCTGCTCACTCTCGTTTCCATGACAACACGGCTGAGAGCCGACCCTGGCTGCCATAGCAACAGTTAATCACACCACTGCTGTAGTTACAGACTGCAACCACTGGAGGGGAGTAAAATACACACTTTCCTTCTTTGTTCCTCCCAAGTCGATCTGAAGATAGGTAGATAGATATAGATACTGTAGATAGATATAGATACTGTAGATAGGTAGATAAATATAGATACTGTAGATAGGTAGATAATGTAGATTGGTAGATAGCTATAGATACTGTAGATAGATATAGATACTGTAGATAGATAGATATAGATACTGTAGATAGATAGGTAAAGATACTGTAGATAGATATAGATACTGTAGATAGATAGGTATAGATACTGTAGATAGATATAGATACTGTAGATAGATAGATATAGATACTGTAGATAGATCGATATAGATACTGTAGATAGATAGGTATAGATACTGTAGATAGATAGATATAGATACTGTAGATAGATATAGATACTGTAGATAGATAGATAGATATAGATACTGTAGATAGATAGATATAGATACTGTAGATAGATATAGATACTGTAGATAGATATAGATACTGTAGATAGATAGATATAGATACTATAGATAGATAGGTATAGATACTGTAGATAGATATAGATACTGTAGATAGATAGGTATAGATACTGTAGATAGATATAGATACTGTAGATAGATAGGTATAGATACTGTAGATAGATATAGATACTGTAGATAGATAGGTATAGATACTGTAGATATATATAGATACTGTAGATAGATAGGTATAGATACTGTAGATAGATATAGATACTGTAGATAGATACAGATACTGTAGATAGATAGATATAGATACTGTAGATAGATAGGTATAGATACTGTAGATATATAGATACTGTAGATAGATAGGTATAGATACTGTAGATAGATAGGTAAAGATACTGTAGATAGATATAGATACTGTAGATAGATAGGTATAGATACTGTAGATAGATATAGATACTGTAGATAGATAGATATAGATACTGTAGATAGATATGATACTGTAAATAGATAGATATAGATACTGTAGATAGATAGGTATAGATACTGTAGTTAGATAGGTAAAGATACTGTAGATAGATAGGTATAGATACTGTAGATAGATAGATATAGATACTGTAGATACTGTAGATAGGTATGTAGATATATATATAGATACAGTAGATAGGTATGTAGATATACACTGCTCAAAAAAATAAAGGGAACACTTAAACAACACAATGTAACTCCAAGTCAATCACACTTCTGTGAAATCAAACTGTCCACTTAGGAAGCAACACTGATTGACAATAAATTTCACATGCTGTTGTGCAAATGGAATAGACAAAAGGTGGAAATGATAGGCAATTAGCAAGACACCCCCAATAAAGGAGTGATTCTGCAGGTGGTGACCACAGACCACATCTCAGTTCCTATGCTTCCTGGCTGATGTTTTGGTCACTTTTGAATGCTGGCGGTGCTCTCACTCTAGTGGTAGCATGAGACGGAGTCTACAACCCACACAAGTGGCTCAGGTAGTGCAGCTCATCCAGGATGGCACATCAATGCGAGCTGTGGCAAAAAGGTTTGCTGTGTCTGTCAGCGTAGTGTCCAGAGCATGGAGGCGCTACCAGGAGACAGGCCAGTACATCAGGAGACGTGGAGGAGGCCGTAGGAGGGCAACAACCCAGCAGCAGGACCGCTACCTCCGCCTTTGTGCAAGGAGGAGCACTACCAGAGCCCTGCAAAATGACCTCCAGCAGGCCACAAATGTGTCAGCATATGGTCTCACAAGGGCTCTGAGGATCTCATCTCGGTACCTAATGGCAGTCAGGCTACCTCTGGCGAGCACATGGAGGGCTGTGCGGCCCCACAAAGAAATGCCACCCCACACCATGACTGACCCACCGCCAAACCGGTCATGCTGGAGGATGTTGCAGGTAGCAGAACATTCTCCACGGCGTCTCCAGACTCTGTCACGTCTGTCACATGTGCTCATGTGCTCAGTGTGAACCTGCTTTCATCTGTGAAGAGCACAGTGGCGAATTTGCCAATCTTGGTGTTCTCTGGCAAATGCCAAAAGTCCTGCACGGTGTTGGGCTGTAAGCACAACCCCCACCTGTGGACGTCGGGCCCTCATACCACCCTCATGGAGTCTGTTTCTGACCGTTTGAGCAGACACATGCACATTTGTGGCCTGCTGGAGGTCATTTTGCAGGGCTCTGGCAGTGCTCCTCCTGCTCAAAGGCGGAGGTAGCGGTCCTGCTGCTGGGTTGTTGCCCTCCTACGGCCTCCTCCACGTCTCCTGATGTACTGGCCTGTCTCCTGGTAGCGCCTCCATACTCTGGGCACTACGCTGACAGACACAGCAAACCTTCTTGCCACAGCTCGCATTGATGTGCCATCCTGGATGAGCTGCACTACCTGAGCCACTTGTGTGGGTTGTAGACTCCGTCTCATGCTACCACTAGAGTGAGAGCACCGCCAGCATTCAAAAGTGACCAAAACATCAGCCAGGAAGCATAGGAACTGAGAAGTGGTCTGTGGTCACCACCTGCAGAATCACTCCTTTATTGGGGGTGTCTTGCTAATTGCCTATAATTTCCACCTTTTGTCTATTCCATTTGCACAACAGCATGTGAAATTTATTGTCAATCAGTGTTGCTTCCTAAGTGGACAGTTTGATTTCACAGAAGTGTGATTGACTTGGAGTTACATTGTGTTGTTTAAGTGTTCCCTTTATTTTTTTGAGCAGTGTATATTCTTTAGATAGGTAGGTAGATAGATATAGATACTGTAGATAGGTAGATAGATACTGTAGATGTGTGTATATACAGTGGAGCAAAAAAGTATTTAGTCAGCCACCAATTGTGCAAGTTCTCCCACTTAAAAAGATGAGAGAGGCCTGTAATTTTCATCATAGGTACACTTCAACTATGACAGACAAAATGAGGGGGGAAAAATCCAGAAAATCACATTGTAGGATTTTTAATGAATTTATTTGCAAATTATGGTGGAAAATAAGTATTTGGTCAATAACAAAAGTTTATCTCAATACTTTGTTATATACCCTTTGTTGGCAATGACAGAGGTCAAACGTTTTCTGTAAGTCCTCACAAGGTTTTCACACACTGTTGCTGGTATTTTGGCCCATTCCTCCATGCAGATCTCCTCTAGAGCAGTGATGTTTTGGGGCTGTTGCTGGACTTTCAACTCCCTCCAAAGATTTTCTATGGGGTTGAGATCTGGAGACTGGCTAGGCCACTCCAGGACCTTAAAATGCTTCTTACGAAGCCACTCCTTCGTTGCCCGGGCGGTGTGTTTGGGATCATTGTCATGCTGAAAGACCCAGCCACGTTTCATCTTCAATGCCCTTGCTGATGGAAGGAGGTTTTCACTCAAAATCTCACGATACATGGCCCCATTCATTCTTTCCTTTACACGGATCAGTCGTCCTGGTCCCTTTGCAGAAAAACAGCCCCAAAGCATGATGTTTCCACTCCCATGCTTCACAGTAGGTATGGTATTCTTTGGATGTAACTCAGCATTCTTTGTCCTCCAAACACGACGAGTTGAGTTTTTACCAAAAAGTTCTATTTTGGTTTCATCTGACCATATGACATTCTCCCAATCTTCTTCTGGATCATCCAAATGCTCTCTAGCAAACTTCAGACGGGCCTGGACATGTACTGGCTTAAGCAGGGGGACACGTCTGGCACTGCAGGATTTGAGTCCCTGGCGGCGTAGTGTGTTACTGATGGTAGGCTTTGTTACTTTGGTCCCAGCTCTCTGCAGGTCATTCACTGGGTCCCCCCATGTGGTTCTGAGATTTTTGCTCACCGTTCTTGTGATCATTTTGACCCCACGGGGTGAGATCTTGCGTGGAGCCCCAGATCGAGGGAGATTATCAGTGGTCTTGTATGTCTTCCATTTCCTAATAATTGCTCCCACAGTTGATTTCTTCAAACCAAGCTGCTTACCTATTGCAGATTCAGTCTTCCCAGCCTGGTGCAGGTCTACAATTTTGTTTCTGGTGTCCTTTGACAGCTCTTTGGTCTTGGCCATAGTGGAGTTTGGAGTGTGACTGTTTGAGGTTGTGGACAGGTGTCTTTTATACTGATAACAAGTTCAAACAGGTGCCATTAATACAGGTAACGAGTGGAGGACAGAGGAGCCTCTTAAAGAAGAAGTTACAGGTCTGTGAGAGCCAGAAATCTTGCTTGTTTGTAGGTGACCAAATACTTATTTTCCACCATAATTTGCAAATAAATTCATTAGAAATCCTACAATGTGATTTTCTGGATTTTTTTTTCTCATTTTGTCTGCCATAGTTGAAGTGTACCTATGATGAAAATTACAGGCCTCTCTCATCTTTTTAAGTGGGAGAACTTGCACAATTGGTGGCTGACTAAATACTTTTTTGCCCCACTGTATATATATATATATATATATATATATATATATATATATACTGTTGATGTGTGTGTGTATATATATATATATATATATATATATATATATATATATATACACACACACATCAACAGTATATATATATATATATATATACTGTTGATGTGTGTGTATATATATATATACTGTTGATGTGTGTGTATATATGTGTATATATTATATATATATTCTGTAGATAGGTATATAGATATAGATACTGTAGATGTGTGTATATATATATATATATATATATATACTATATATATATATATACACTATATATATATATATTCTGTAGATAGGTGTATATATATATATATATATTCTGTAGATAGGTGTATATATATATATTCTGTGGATAGGTATATATATATATATATTCTGTAGATAGTTATATAGACACTGTAGATAGGTGTGTATATATATATTCTGTAGATAGGTATATAGATACTGTAGATAGGTGTATATATATATATTCTGTAGATAGGTATATATATATATTCTGTAGATAGGTGTATATATATATATTCTGTTGATAGGTGTATATATATATATATATATATTCTGTAGATAGGTATATAGATACTGTAGATGTGTGTGTAGAGAGAGAGAGAGAGAGAGAGAGAGAGAGAGAGAGAGAGAGAGAGAGAGAGAGAGAGAGAGAGAGAGAGAGAGAGGGAGATACATTATATACTCTAATGGAACATACAGTAGTGTTAACTTGTCTCCTTTCCTTTTGCTGCTATTTAATGATGTAAACTAAAGTGTGTTGTAAGCAGTGATGTATATCAACACACATGGGTTGTGACCCTTGAAAAATGCACTTATTGCACAAATTCAGACTTTTTGTCTCCGTTTCTGCCAGGTGGACTTTCTGTATGCTGACCTGCTGAGTTGAGGGTTGAGTGGAGTGCTGAGTGGAGGGTTCTGCAGAACTGGGGCGCTCTGAACTCTGGGGCGTGTCCGTCACCTGGTTGCCACGGTGCACCTCCAGTGGGCGGGCTTTGAGGTTGGCGGAACAGAGGCTGAGGTGCTCCACTATTGGTTCAGCGTTCCAGAGGGGCTCCAGGATGCTGGGTTTTGACTGGCCCATAGCTCTCCGGGGCAAAGCGTCCTACGGCACAAAGTGGAAAACGCACACAGCTTTTATACACTAAGCTGGGTTAACACTAGGCCTATACACTGACACATACACCACACACACACACACACACACACACACACACACACACACACACACACACACACACACACACACACACACACACACACACACACACACACACACACACACACACACTCTCTCTCTCTCAGCCTGTCTCTCTCTCTCTCTCAGCCTGTCTCTCTCTCTCTCTCTCTCAGCCTGTCTCTCTCTCTCTCTCTCAGCCTGTCTCTCTCTCTCTCAGCCTGTCTCTCTCTCTCTCTCAGCCTGTCTCTCTCTCTCTCTCAGCCTGTCTCTCTCTCTCTCTCAGCCTGTCTCTCTCTCTCTCTCAGCCTGTCTCTATCTCTCTCAGCCTGTCTCTCTCTCTCTCTCTCTCTCTCTCTCTCTCTCAGCCTGTCTCTCTCTCTCTCTCTCAGCCTGTCTCTCTCTCTCTCTCTCTCAGCCTGTCTCTCTCTCTCGCTCAGCCTGTCTCTCTCTCTCTCTCTCTCTCTCAGCCTGTCTCTCTCTCTCAGCCTGTCTGTCTGTCAGTCAGTATATTCCACTGCAGTGTTTGTCCCATGGTGGTGAAGAAAGAAATCTACACCAGTGTTTCCCAGTCGGAGGGTCAGGAATCAAGAATTGGGTACTTTTAGTCGGTTGCAACCAGAACCACTGACTAGAGACATTGTTCAGTTCACCTGAAAGGTCACTAGAAAATGGTGAAGGTTTAGGTGGGTCCCTCACCTAAAATCTCTTTCAAGCCTCCCTGCTGCCAAAAAAAACAATCTGGGCAGTGGACACAACAATGGTTTGGGAACCAGCTAGCCACTGCCTAGAGATTAGCCTGCCTAATCTGTTAACCCAGAACAGATAGGCAATACTGTGTGGCGTAGTTTAGCACTGAGCACACAACATGTCAACCTTTGTCGAACGGTAATAAAGTATTCTATTATTTTCAATTCTATTCTGTCTGGGACTTCTCAGTGCAGACCAGGGATCAAGGCCAATCTTTCATTCAAACACTCACTTTAGTCACCTTTGCTTTATTAATCAATACGATTTTATGTAGGCTACCTTTTAAACATTTTTATAATCTATTTATTGTGAGTTGAGTATTAAAATGGTCTTTCTCTGTTGTTAAAAAGACAGTATTATTATTATTATTATGTGGGGTTAATGTTCCCTCTAAACTGCGGCCGTGTGCAGGAATGCAGCTTCCCCGGGACTGCCACACAGAATAAATATTAGCTTGCGCAGAGAAACACGAGATTGAACTTCACTCAACTTTTATAGAGTTTTCCCCTTTAGTTAACACTATCAACGGTTCCCTTTACTGTGGGAATTGTGATCGAATCAACGCAAATATTAGCCACTTTCAATGCAACATACCGAAACAAAACTAACTATGCAAGACTTAGTATGCAAAACTAACTATGCAAGAGATTTTGTTTTAGGCAGAGTGCATGGATTCTATTGCAATGGGCGCATTTGAGTGGATCCCTTTGTCAGATGGTCACCGCCTTTCAAAATGTGTTGCATTATGGGCTAAGAACAATTGTCCGACTTGTGCCTACATGTCGACTGCATGAACTTTACAACAATTATGTGACCAAAAGGTCATGAAGTTTTGACTGCAGTCGACTGCAATTTTCTGCAGTTGCTCTTCACCAGCTTCATCCAGCAGCCATCGCCTGCATTGTGGGAGAATCTTGGCACCCCCCCACTCCTTGACTTTCATCTACAGTTGGTTGCTTTAACCTGGCACTCAAACGTGACCATTGGCAGGCACAACTCAGACTCCTACTCTACTTAGACAGGCCAAACCAATCAGAGCTGCAGAAGGCCTATACTGTATGCAAATTGGTCATTGCCATGTATGGATCTGTGCCATTCACTTTGAACTAGACTGTGGGCGTGTTCTTCGCGGATCCCTTTTTGTCAAGTCGGTGACCATTAGTCAAAGTGTGTTGCATTAATGGGGATAAAAATTGTCGTGACGTGCGCCTACATGTCAACTGCATGAACTTGACAAAAATCTGATGATCAAAAATCATTAAGTTTTGAATTCAGTCGACTGCAAGTTTCTGCAGTTGATCTTCACCCATTTCATCTTGCAGCCATTGCCTGCATTGTGCAAGGCTCTATTGTCAACCAATCATTAGGGTGTTTGTGTTTGACCCACGGGAACGTAACCAAAGATATGCTGCGATTCATATATAGCAGGCTACAGTGGATAGACAGTATACATATGGATGTGATATTTGAAGCTCTCCCTCACTAATTGATTGTACAATGTACACACATATGATTTCAGTTGGTCAGTGTGTGATATAGGGCTTGGAGACATGTTTATTTCGACAGTAGAAAGAAAAACTTTTATAAGCACTGAAAACAGAAATCAGATAAAAAAAAGTACCAGAGACCGAGCAGCAATGTCGATCTGAGCCTCTGCTGTTGGAAAAAACCACAGTGTCCGACTTTCGGCTGTGGCAGTTGCACCTCCTCCCCTGACTTCACTTCTTGACTTTGGACTACAGTCGGTTGCTTTAACCTTACAGCTCAAACACACTCTGTCTGTTTACAGCGCCAGTCGGTTGCTTTAACCTTACCACTCAAACACACTCTGTCTGTTTACAGCGCCAGCGGCCGTCAGTAGATGTGCTTGTTTTGAGATCAAAGCGAGAGCTGCATGTAGCCAAGGGTGCACATTTGTTCATATTCTTTGATAGTTAGTGAGTTAAAGCCCAGTTATAGATCATTTCTAGTCAGCAATGGGGGAGTGTTTGCTTCCTACAAGTGCACAAAACGTGTACATTTCTATCCGTCATTGAAAAGCAAGGAGGAGCGTTTTCCTCCACTCTGCTGACCAGTATTTTCCTCCTCTCTGCCGACCAGTATTTTCCTCCTCTCTGCCGACCAGTATTTTCCTCCTCTCTGCCGACCAGTATTTTCCTCCTCTCTGCCGACCAGTATTTTCCTCCACTCTGCTGACCAGTATTTTCCTCCTCTCTGCCGACCAGTATTTTCCTCCTCTCTGCCGACCAGTATTTTCCTCCACTCTGCCGACCAGTATTTTCCTCCTCTCTGCCGACCAGTATTTTCCTCCACTCTGCCGACCAGTATTTTCCTCCACTCTGCTGACCAGTATTTTCCTCCACTCTGCCGACCAGTATTTTCCTCCACTCTGCCGACCAGTATTTTCCTCCACTCTGCTGACCAGTATCTGGCAACCCATCATTATGCACACCTGGCAACCCTCATTACACACACCTGGCAACCCTCATTACACACACCTGGCAACCCTCATTACACACATCTGGCAACCCTCATTACGTACACTTGGCAACCCTCATTACGCACACCTGGCAACCCTCACTACGTACACCTGACAACCCTCATTACACACACCTGCGCCCCATCATGAGGCACACCTGGACTCCATCACTACCCTGATTACGTCCCCTTTATCTAGCAACTCCCTAGCATCACTCTTCAGGCAGTATTAATTATGTTTCCTTGTCAGACGTTTCTCTTGTTTTGTATCGTTCTCCTTTCATTATTATTAAACTCACTAACTGCACCTGCTTCCTGACTCTCTGCGTCGACGTTACAGAGAACTAACTTACATGAGGCTTCAATTAGGTACAACAGCACCAAGAGTGGAAAGCCTCTGTATAGAACATCTCACTGATGGTTGATAAGTATGAACAAGGTTCACGGTACGCTCACTTATCTGGGTTGAGAGAGGGCGCCGTGTCCAGAGCCACAGACCCCACTGATGGTGCGGTCATAACATTGAGTCTGGAGTAGTAAGAGGGCTATAATCTTACATTTATGGACTGTGGTGACAGAGATGTGCCATAAAGCAGGGGATTTACTAGAAGGGGCTCTCCTCAGTTCCTCTGTCCAGCTCAGTGTTACTATCACTCTCCTTTATTGTATTTTCCAAAAAAAAAAAAAGCGGGAACAAATATTTTTTATCCAAGACCTTAGTTGATAAATGTGAGATGGTTGTGTTGAGTGTACCGATGAACAAATCCGATCTGAATGCAATCTGTGCCAAATGGATCAGACCAGCCACTGTCATTCACATTTGATGCTGTTGCTCAGTGTGTTCTCGAGGTCAAATGTTATGATTACAGATACGTACGTGGTGATTATCTAAAGGCTTATGTGAGCACTCATTGAAACCATTTTAGGCTCAACAGTTGACATTGATTCATCACAGAACTGATCATTTTGTGATATATGATCAGTAGACTTATTAAAGGTGCAATATGCAGAAATCGCTCCACCATTTTCTGGTTGCTAAAATTCTAATAGTTAGTCTAATTTCAGGTTATGTACAAAACAAGAAATGTGTAGAGAATCATTGTACCATCTAAACCTCTGAAATATATTTTCAATAACCAAAAATATTGTATTTTCATCGGTTTGAAGGTGGTGTACAAAACTGAAAGTAAAAGTTGCAAAAACTAAACGTATGAACGGGAAGCATAGAAAAAGCACATATAGAACATATCTACCGCTTCTTTGACTTGCTTTCAATGAGAATGACAGATCTATAACTCACATTTCAGTATACTCAATGCAAAATTGTCACAGCCTTTTTGTGTTTGTCCCTTCTGGGACATAGATAGTGTCTGTTGTACCAGCGCTGTATTGGTTGCATGAGGAGCAAGACCAATAGTACAACATGGACCGCAGCAGCTAGGAAACCTAGGAAACTCTGACTCTCTAGCGCTGTCACCTGTTTTCTGTCAGTTTGAATGTTGAAGGACAATTTGTCAAAGATACCACTCTTTCTGGAGAGTGTTACTCGCATGATTTGAGTGTCCAGTGTCAAGCCTAGGAAGTGCATACACTGAGTGGGGACCAGAGAACTCATTTCTAAGTTCATTGTTAGTCTCAATCTCTGAGAGGTGATGTGAGGCCATGTACTTGTGTGCCAAGGCTTTGTGACCCTGCACATATTAGCCAATTGTTTAAGTAGTTCAGGACCCTGACTCCTGCTTGGCAATGGGGGGCTAGTGCTTATGCACTTTGTGAAAGTGTGAGGGGCAGCGAACGGCCGAGGGGCAAATCTAAGGTATTTTTCTGTTTGCCGGTAGAATGGGGATATGAAAGTATGCGTCTTTCAGGTCCACTGTGGTGGACCAATCACCTGGTTGTACTGACTGAAGGATGATTTTGATTGGCAGAATTTTGAAGTGCTGAAAGATGACGATTCAGGCACCTTAGGTCCAGGATCGGATGGAAGCCTCCGATCTGGATTGAGTAGAACCCGCAGTTTTGTTGTACTGGTTCTACCTCTTCCATTGCATTTCCAGGAGCACAGAGATTTCTGAGCAGAGTGTTTGCTTTTGGAGCAGGACTGCGATGCTTTCAAGACACTTACGACTGTCCAGTGACTTCATCTCCTTGCGCATCTCAGTGCGTCGAGATTTGTGCCCAGGCGAGGATGAGCGATGGCGTTTATTGGGCCGACGGATCAAGAGGGGAGTGAGTAGACCCGTCAATAGACCTGGAGCGTTAGGAAGGATCATTAATCTGTGTGGCAGACTCATCTGATGAGAATCCGGAGGCTCCGCTCCCAAAGTGTGCAAGTTGAGATTTCAATTATCTTGCTTTGAATTTCTGACAGTGAGTGCAAGAGCTGCTGGCCTGTGCAGCCGCCTGAGGAATGTTCAACTCCCAAGCAAAGAACGCAAAGTGTGTGCTCATCTGAGGCTGGGAGCTGTTTTTCACATTGTTGACATGGGTGGAACGACATTCGTGTACTGCACTGAATCAGTGTTCAGAGAACGGATTTTCACATAAGAGAAGTCTGTTCCAAGAAAAATGAAACAAAAAAATAGCTTTCTGTTTCGATGTGTCACGATGTATGCTTCGATTGCCTCTGTATCAGCTTCGGATGCTTCAAGAGAAAGTTATACTAACCTTGGCTCCGAGCCGTCGTGCTTCAGGGTCAAGAATCCCGCCTAAATATGTATCAGGATCCGGGCTCGAAACGGCCGCCTATATGAAGCTATCTGACTGGCACAGTCAAGCGTGGACTGTCAGTCTCGGCATTGGTGGACTCGGTTAAGCAAGGACAGGTAGTTTACAGCACTGCTGAGATCTGTGATCACAGCATAACTCCAAGCGAGGGAGTGGTAATGATGGATCAATGGGCTGGTGTGGCAGTCAAGCAGGGCGTGGCACGACACCACGGGTCAACAAGCTAACTAGCTACAGTAGCTATGTTTGGCTAACTTGGCTAGCTAACTTCTGAGGTAACGGAATAGACCCGAAGCTAACTAGCTAGCTAGCTAACACACAGAGATGGAAATGCCCCTAAAAAGCAATACAAGTAGCTAGTATGGGCAAGCACAATACCTAAGGGGGGGGGGGGGGGGGGTAGATTAGAGAAAAATCAACTACTCACGGCACTTCCTCGAGTCATTGAGGAATCGTAATTTCATAAGAAAGTAATCCGAAGTGGTTTACTAGCATTCTGTAAAACACATAAAAGTGAGAGTGAAGAAAAGACAGTATGTCACGACACACCACCTTCTATAGCGACAGGTCACGTAGGTACAGTAATGGTGTGGCGTGACTGTAAACATCTTTGATATTAAGCATCTCAATCACATGGCGTGAAGGGGAAGCAGCCCGTTAAGACAACAAAAGACAACTTGATTTAGCGCATTACTATAAGGGCATAAGCATTAGAATAAGACGCCTCAATATTTGAAGCCAAAATGTATAATATATTTATAGGAGCTGATCCGTCGTCAGTATTGTGGAATAAGTCTAATGTTAAAGAAAGATTTGAATGGAGAAAGCTGTTCCGAGACTCAACAACACACTGTGCCAACGTTCTCTCAGCATGGTGGTATTTTGAGAAACTTATGTTACATCTTCGTCCGTTGTAAGAAAGATGCATAAGCCTAAATTCCATCGCTATCTGGAAACCCGGGCCCTGGGGTGCGTTCAGTTTGTTTGAACGTTTGCCAGTGTTGGGGAAGCTACTCTGAAAATATGGTTTACCAAGCTACCAATTATTTCACACTACAAGAAGTTAAGATACCCTTAAGAAAAACACAGCTTACTTAGAAAAAAAATTGTTCACTACATCCAAACTACTGTCATGACGTTGGCCTGGGGGTAGGTTTATGACAGTCATAAATACCTCTTTCCCCCTTTTTCCCTCTCCCTACTATAACTGATGTGACATAAGAAAACCCATTGGTTAACATAGAGATTCTGGGAACATCAGAAGTTGGGGGAAATGAACTATATTCTGGTAATCCGACCAACTGAACATATGCGGTGGTACTTAAGGTATAGTGTGTCAGTTCGGTTGCCCTCTGACACATTCTCATCAATGATAGAATGACATAAACTCTACTGTGGAAAGTCTAAACGTCAGAGGTATCGGATTCACATGGAATTGTTGTTTAATTCAAATGTTTGAATATGAAATTATTTGTGAAGAGATGAAATGTAATTTTAGCTTCCAAATGAGAGATTTGGGTTTTCATAAGTTTGGCTTCTGCTCAACCAGGGGCCCACCCCTGTGAAGAGACATGGGTTATAAACTTTTCAGACACACCCCTCTCCCTCCACTATAAAAGCCATTGACAAAAATATAACTATCTGTTCCGGGTACATTTAGGATGACGATCCGATGTCAGAATGGTTCAGATAATAACTACAGAACTAAGCCAACATCAGCATGGACTTTGGTTGTAAATGGTATGAACTTTGAACTCGTATTCACTACAGAAGTGATACCTCCTAGCCGTTGAGTTAGCAACAGCTGCTACAAACGCAGGTTAGGAAGGACAGTCAGAGTATCCCGTCTACTACACAACGACGTTACTACAACGTATCCAGTGACCACCAGAGACATTCTTCAAAGGACAGAGGACTCGGGTTGGCGATATGGTCTTCCATCTACCACCAACCTACTGAAGCGCAGCTCAGAGTAAATATTTATTGCATTTTCCTTTTTCAAATGGGCGGTAATTTAGAATGCATAAGATACTGTATTTACGATAGCACAGCTCGCCTATGTTCCAGTGTCCCGCTCTTTCACTAAAATCCCGCCCCTTTTCTTTGTGTAACAAGCTGTCATATCTATTCTGCCCGCTAGGGACGTTTGCCTTTATGACGGCAATTTGTGATCAAGTTATGATTTAATTGTGTATGTGTGATTCTGTGTGATTAGTTAGGTATTTAGTAAATAAATAATTATACCCAATTTTGTATTGCTGATTCAACTTGTTAGCCAGGATTCTTGCAGATAACCAAGGATTTACAACTTTCAGATGAGACTGAATAAAATGACGATTAATGTGACTGCTATGGATGTAAAATATTACTAAATCTTTAAGAGTTTATTCGAAAGATAACAGCTCTATAAATATTATTTTGTGGTGTCCCTCTCTAGTTAATTACATTTACATGATTAGTTCAATCAGGTAATATTAATTACGGAGAAATTATTTTATAGAATAGCATGTCATAGCAATTAATCTGGCATAGCCAAAGACACGACACTACTTAGTGAAAAATTTTCATATCTAAATGTGAAATATCATAGACTACAATTGCAACAGATCACAGTGTCAGATGTTAACAGAATGTGTAATTTAGCAGACTAAAACACAACAAAAATTGAGAATTAGACACACAAAAGGTGTTTCAGGTGAGAATTAGACAGATCTGATGCTGGGGAAAAAAGTTAATTTGTGCCTACTTTCACCCAAGAAGTGTGTAGTTCCAGTAGTTAGCTACACCACTACATGGTAAAACATATTTGAATTTAGTTCAACTACCACCAAGCTATTCAAATGACTAAACTCATCAAAAAAAAAGAAACGTCCCTTTTTTATTGTTTTATTGAGTGTTTATGTACTAAAAGGCAGCCCTGAAATTTGCTCAGTGCCAAAATGTTTTTTTTTAGAAGTTGAATTGAAACGGGGCTGATTAACTGACGACTAGTACCATGTGAAGACATTTATTGATTTCAACGTTTTCATATTTTATAAGTATCTTCATTGTACTAGTCTACTTACAATTTTCAGCACACTCGAACATTTCACAGATAGCATACTACACATGACGGTGACACGGTAGTTACAAACTTTTATAACCTCCTCCAAAATAAGCTTCTATTCACTCTCAAAATGATTGATCAGGAAGTGTCCTTTCAGCGTGTCGCAATCTTGCTACATGGCGGAGTTTTGGAAACATTGTACGCACAGTTTGAGCTACTCTAGGAAGTGACGTTGCAGGCCTGCTCAGTGCTGCCTCCTCTCATGGAGTATCTCAAGTTGAAGGCCACCCGAGGTACTGCATTCTTCCATTAGCAACTAAACTATACTTATATCTTTGTCTGTGTGTGACTTTAAAGTAATCGGTTTAACGACACACATCTGGTGAAATAAAAACAATTATTGGTACCATTAACTGTGTTCGAAAAAACATTTATATCCACGAATATTGACCACGAAGATCGCCATTTCCCCATTCCACTATAATGGGGGATCGATGCCGTTTTCTAAAAACAATGCCGGCAGTACTGCGGTCGGCCTTCAACTCAACATTATCAATGGAAGGGGGCAGTCATTCTCCCCTGGTTCTAACCCGCTGAGCATACTCTGGAATGTGCGTTAAGTATCTCCGCCCTTGCTACGCAAACTGCGGACATATGTTTACGACTAGACTGGTGGAGTTACGTATAGTACTTCCAAATTGCCATGTCCTCGCTGCTGACACAGATTGAGATTGAGAGGAACCAATCGGCGCCTGGAATGTCGAAGCCTTGTCCAATCAGAAGTTCACAAATTTGGGACTTCTCTTTGTGATCCTCCTAGTCCCTCCGTTTACAGTACATCTTTAATTTTTGTTGCTGCCGAAAGACTCCGAAAAGTAGAAACAAGACTAATTTGACTGATTCTACAATTGGCCGCTTGACGGTAAGCGATCAGTGTTTATTTATCGCTTTTTTTATGAAGTTAATATAGAAGTATTGTTTTCTCCGACGATTTTCGGACATAATGAGGGGCGCTTTCAACTTTACTTCCTGCTAAACTGACAAGGCCGAGAGCCCAAGTTTCATGTCAACTTCCCTCGCCGTGACTATTGTAATGCAGTTTCTGGGTGTGTTTCTATGCTTAGGACTCAAAACAGGTCTCCTTTTTAGATGAGTTTTTATGTCGAGAAATACATTTTTTGTCAGGTACAGAGTTGGGATAGGCTGTCTTGCTTTTGTGTCAGTGTAAAAGTCATGACACACTGGCGCACTCCATTGTAGGGTGTCGCTACACTGATGCACTCAACTGTATTGTATATAGAAATAGGTGTTACATAGTTTGGGCGATGGGACATCTGGCTTCATAACATCCTGTTTTAGTCAGGAAGTTTTTTTGGTCTGTTTACGTCATACCCAACGCTTGTAATCAACCTGTAAATATTCATCAAATGGGATCAATGAGCTTGCCTGTCAAGTGAAATGCACCGACCATTAGTAGCTACTGTACCCTGCTAGACAGTTGGCTAATTGTTTTAACTCAATAAAAGTGCTTTATAGTTTATAGAGTGCGGAGACAGCAAATGCACATTAGTGTTTACTGGAAAAGCCGAGGAGAATTCACTTAGGCTGTGGTTGTTCTAATGGGAGTTGGTGTTGACTAGAGCGACCCCGTGTGGCTGCTGGGTACATTATAGTATTATGGTGCTGGAGTTGATTGAGTCGAGTTTCATTCATTCCCTATCATCTATAAGTGTGTGTGTGTGTGTGTGTGTGTGTGTGTGTGTGTGTGTGTGTGTGTGTGTGTGTGTGTGTGTGTGTGTGTGTGTGTGTGTGTGTGTGTGTGTGTGTGTGTGTGTGTGTGTGTGTGTGTGTGTGTGTGTGTGTGTGTGTGTGTGTGTGTGTGTGTGTGTGTGTGCGTGCGTGCGTGCGTGTGTGTGTTGATCCTCCACCACCATATTGTTTGCACTCCTCTCAGATGTATGCACATTGAAATGGGGTTAAGGGAAGAGGGGAAGGACCAGAATAGAACTAGGCTGTGGTTTTGGTTCTGCTTTAGTCATATGTCTGCTAGTCAGTCACATGGTGCTTTATTGAACGGAAGGAATTTTTTTTTTTAAACGGTGGATAGAAATACTGTCTAGAAATGGAGCGTCTCTAATCTACATCACAAAGACACATCCCACTGTGGGATGTCTGATCTAGAAAACACATTTCTATCAGACCAGTAAAGTCTTCTCTATCTGACCAGTGCTAGCCGTCTCTCTTTCTCACATGCTCCCACCCCCCTCGCTCCTCCTCCAGGGGAAGCCCACCGCCCCCCCCCCCCCCCCTCCCGTCACAAAATGCCGTTGGTGACGAGGAACATCGAGCCTCGCCATGTGTGCCGCCAGGTGCTCCCCAGCACCATCCGCAGCGAGCTGGAATGTGTCACCAACATCAGCCTCGCCAACATCATACGCCAGCTAGGCAGCCTCAGTAAGTCTCTGTTTGTGTGATGTGAGTTTATACCTAGGGAAGTGCTTAATGAAATGTATGTATATTGTAGTATGATGGTGTGTGTCTTGTTATGTAATCATGTGTGTATGTAGGCAATAAATATACATTTGTTTGTGTAGGTAAGTATGCAGAGGATGTGTTTGGAGAGCTGTTTGTGCAAGCGGGGGCGTTTGCTATCAGGGTGAACTCACTGGGTGAGAGAGTGGACCGTCTACAGGTGAAAGTCACCCAGCTCGACCCTAAAGAGGAGGAGGGTAAGAGACTGACATTATGCACAGGGATGTAACGATCAGTCCTCGGTTTAAATGATTTAAGATATGAGTTCATCGGTCCCCGGTTCAAATTATTTAAGATATGAGTTCATCGGTCCCCGGTTCAAATTATTTAAGATATGAGTTCATCGGTCCCCGGTTCAAATGATTTAAGATATGAGTTCATCGGTCCCCGGGTTCAAATGATTTAAGATGTGAGTTCATCGGTCCCCGGGTTCAAATGATTTAAGATATGAGTGCATCGGTCCCCGATTCAAATGATTAAGATATGAGTACATCGGTCCCTGGTTCAAATGTTTAATATACTGTATGAGTCCATCTGTCCGTGTAACGGATGTGAAATGGCTAGCTAGTTAGCGGTGGTGCGCGCTAATAGCGTTTCAATCGGTTACGTCACTCGCTTTGAGACCTTGAAGTAGTGGTTCCCCTTGCTCTGCAAGGGCCGCGGCTTTTGTGGAGTGATGGGTAACGATGCTTCGTGGGTGACTGTTGTTGATGTGTGCAGAGGGTCCCTGGTTCATGCCCGGGTCGGGGCGAGGGGATGGACGTAAAGTTATACTGTTACATCCGCAAGACCCCAAACCGATCCAAATGTAGCATGCATCGGTCAGAAATTCGATTCAAACATTACGAATCTCCGGTTCACTTAAACGTTTCGCTCCAATTACTTCCTTTCTACATTCTGAAAATACCTCGTCTTTTGTGACAATTGCGTCCTCTCCTTTAGTGTCAAACTAAGCATGTAATTAAGTTGATAGTCGTTGGACTACAAGTCCTTTTGCATGCTGAACAACCCCAGGCATGTAATGAAGTTGATAGTCGTTGGACGACAAGTCCTTTTGCATGCTGAACAACCCCAGGCATGTAATTAAGTTGATAGTCGTTGGACGACAAGTCCTTTTGCATGCTGAACAACCCCAGGCAATGTTAGTTGGTATTTACATTTTTTTTAACTGATTTGGTGGTTAAGGCCTTGTAACATAGCATTTCACTGTAAAGTCTACACCGGTTGTATGTGACAAATACGATTTGATTAGACCAATAAGTGTTAGGCCTACCCCTGATCTGGCTCATCTGAGTGTAAAATGGCTTGCGCAGTATTAAGCTTTGAGTGACAACGAATGTAATGTGTTATTTTATTTTAAATACCTAAATACTATTTTTTTTTTTTTTTTTCATTGCGCTGTTGGAAATGGTGTTTTACCTGAATAAAAGTAGCCTAACCTATTCAGGTACACCATCAGCATTAGTTTTGCTTTAAACAATCAGTGTATATGGTCATTTTTAGATATAGAGGATAAAGTCGATAATTTCATAATCACTTTTGCTATGGCCGAAGCAGGAGAGGAAGAGAAGCTCACTCCTAGTCCTTCGACTTCCAAACGGCCTAAACCATTTGATTATGAGACAGGGGTGAAATCCAAAGTTAAGCTTGATATTCATTGGCTATGTCATAGCACATTTTGTTAAAATGCATATTTATACATTACTTGCTCTTAACACTTACATTTTTTTTTAAAGGCTAATTAATTGGTCGTTTGTGATCAAAAGTGTGTTGGGGGGGAATAAAAGCAAACATTGCTCCCCCTAACTGATAGTGGGGTGGTGGATGCCCAGTTTCCCATATGGCTCAGCTCAGGTACCCACATACACTATAGACATATTGATGGGTTCTGATTTCTTATTTATGAAATATACTTATTAATTTCACTGAGGGAGAGAGGGTAATGTATATTGTTTACACTATGTCAGGATATGTTATTGTTAGCCATCAGGTATCCTATGGGAGGAGAAGAGAAACAGTCTGGTGCCCACATACACTATAGACATACACCACACACACACCCCAGCTCGGAGAGGCCCAGCTCGGAGAGGCCCAGCTCGGAGAGGCCCAGCTCGGAGAGGCCCAGCTCGGAGAGGCCCAGCTCGGAGAGGCCCAGCTCGGAGAGGCCCAGATCATGAGCTCCATCAGCAGCAGATTTTAATTTAGAATGGAAATATAAATGTGATTTTGCAACAAATGTTAGTGTATCGAATACTATCGCATTGAACCTGAATCGCATCGATTCGTTCCTCTAATCAAACCGAATCGTTTCAAACTAAAACGTATCGTTCCTGTATCGGAGCCCATGTATCTAGATATGTATCCAATCGTCTTGAAAGGGAAATATGCACATCCCTCATTATACACCACGGGGGCGTTTCCCGGACACAGTTCAAACATATTCCACTAAAAAACTATTTCAATGGGGAATCTTAATTGAACGTGATTTTTAAATTCCTAACTGGTACGACCTATGTCCAGTAAACCCGCTGTATGTTAGATAAAAACAGTGCCCTGTGTTTTAGTTTTCAAGTCAGAATTCAGTAGATGTTATGCAACAGATACTGTTTGCTTCTGTCTCAAATACTAATCCTAACTCTCTCTCTCTGTCTCCTTCTCTCTTCTCTATCTCCAACCTCCCTCAATCAATCTCTCCCAGTCTCTCTGCAGGCCATCACCCAGAAGAAAGCGTTTCATAGTAATCTGACTCAGGACCAGCAGTTATTCTGTAGACCCTCTTTACCACTGCCTGTACAGGAGACTTATCTGACCTGTAATCCTCCTCCACCACTCAACAACCTCAGCCAGTACAGGTACACACACACCTCAACTAAGGGGAGGACGGCTCATAATAATGGCGTGAATGGAATGGTATCAAACACGTTAACTTTTTCCGTTCATTTTATATATATCTCACTACATGGCCAAAAGTATGTGGACACCTGCTCGTCGAACATCCACTCTTCTGGGAAGGCATTCCACTAGATGTCGGGACATTGCTGCGGGGACACAAAACCATTAGTGAGGTCGGGCACTAATGTTGGGTGATTAGGTCTGACTCGCAGTCGGAGTCCAATTCATCCCAAAGGTCTTCGATGGGGTTGAGGTCAGGGCTCTGTGCAGGCCAGTCAAGTTATTCCACACCGATCTCGACAAACCATTTCTGTATGGACCTCACTTTGTGAACAGGGGTATTGTCATGCTGAAACAGGAAAGGGACTTCCCCAAACTGTTGCCACAAAGTTGGAAGCATAGAATCGTCTAGAATGTCATTGTATGCTGTAGCATTAAGATTTCCCTTCACTGGAACTAAGGGGCCCGAACCATGAAAAACAGCCCCAGACCATTATTCCTCCTCCACCAAACTTTACAGTTGGCACTATGCATTGGGGCAGGTAGTGTTCTGCTGGGATCCGCCAAACCCAGATTCGACTGCCGGACTGCCAGATGGTGAAGTGTCATTCATCACTCCAGAGAACGCGTTTCCACTGCTCCAGAGTCCAGTGGGGGTGAGCTTTACATCACTCCAGCCAAGGTTGGCATTGATCTTAGGCTGCTCGACCATGGAAAACCATTTCACGAAGCTCCCAACGAACAATGCTTGGTGCTGACATTGCTTCCAGAGGCACTGAGTACAACATTTTAATGCTCTTCAGCACTCGGCGGTCCCGTTGTGTGAGTTTGTGTGGCCTACCACTTCACTGCTAAGCCGTTGTTGCTCCTAGACGTTTCCACTTTACAATAACAGCACTTACAGTTGACCAGGGCAGCTCTAACAGGGCAAAAATTTGACAAACTGACTTGTTGGAAAGGTGGCATCCTATGACGGTGGCACGTTGAAAGTCACTGAGCTCTTCAGTAAGGCCATTCTACTGCCATTGTTTTGTCTATGGAGATTGCATGGCTGTGTGCTCGATTGTTATACACCGGTCAGCAACGGTATGGCTGAAATAGCCAAATCCACTAATTTTGAAGGGGTGTCCACATACTTTTGTTTATGTAGTGTACTTTCTGAAGGAACTGTGGCTGGCTAGACTAACATTCTAAAATGTTTAGCTGACACGGCTAATACAGTGACGAACTTTCACCTTGTCTATTCTACTATTCTTACACTTTCTTTTTTTTGGGGGGGGGGCTAAGCAACCCTGCACACACACACACACACACACACACACACACACACACACACACACACACACACACTGATATTGTCTGTTGTCATGATTAGGGACGATGGGAAGGATGCTCTGAAGTTCTACACGGACCCGTCTTACTTCTTTGACCTGTGGAAAGAGAAGATGCTGCAGGACACCAAGGACATCATGAAGGAGAGACGCAAACACAGGGTAACACACACACACACACACACACACACATACACATACACATACACATACACACATAAACCTAACCCGTCAACACACACACACACACACATACACATACACATACACATACACATACACACACACATAAACCTAACCCGTCAACACACACACACACACACACACACACACACTTCAATTCGACAGTAGTTTGTTTTTGGACTGTTGGGAAATGTACGTCCTCTTCTTAAACACAGTATTTAAATGCACTTATAGCTTTGTTAAACACTCTTTTCTGTTTATTTTTTACTCTCCCCCCCCCCCCCCTCTCTCTCTCTCTGTCTCTCTCTTTCTCCCTCCCTGTCTCTCTTTCTCCCCACCTCTCTCTCTTTCTCACCCCCCTCTCTTTCTCTATCTGTCTGAGTAGAAGGAGAAGAAGGACAATCAAAATATGCGGACTCTGAATCCCAGAAAGATCAAGACCAGAAAGGATGAGTGGGAACGACGCAAGATGGGGGAAGAGTTTGTGGTACCCAAGAACGACATGGGGTGAGAGATGAAGAGAGAATGAGAAAAAAGAGAGAGCGATGGAGAGAGAATGAGAACAGGGGGAGAGAATGAGAACAGGGAGAGAGGCTATATGAAGTGGAGAAGGAGAGAGAGAGAGAGAATATGAAGGAGGGAGGTTTTGAGTCTGTAGGGGAGAGGGTTGTCCTATAGAATGGTTTAATTGTGGTGTCTTGTCATTGATCAAAATACTTTTTTTTTTGTCTGTGTACCCATGTATCTTGGTGTGTGTAGAGAATCTCTTGAGGGTCTGAATGGCAGTATTGGTTCAGGAGAAGGCTGTTATTCCCCTGATGGTTTAGACCCGAGTACAGGGTCGTACGCCTTCGATCCCGGCTCCCCCCTCCCTCCCCCCGCTCCCGATGACTTCCTGCCCCCTCCACCCCCAGACATGACGTAAGTACAGGATGGAGGGGAACAGTGTTTGCACCTCATCATTTACCAAATACTGTCATTTTTAACACAGATTTTATGCTAATTTAGCATTAGCGTCTACTCGCCAGTCAACACCCTTCATCTCCAGTGGTCAGAATTGTTTGGACCAAGTTGTTTGGATGCAGAGCATTTTGGAGAATCCGCCCTGTTCCTAATCCATCCCGTGCGCTCTCATTGGCAGGTATGACGGACAGTACGGAGCACCAACCCAGAAGCGCACCAGCGTTCTGAGCCCCACACACCCTCCTCCAGCCCCTCCCATGACCTCTTCTGCTTCCAGTGGCTCCCGGCCCAACCTGGCCCCTCCCCCTGCCCCACCTCCCCCTCCCCCCTCTGGCTTGGGAATCCCTCCCCCTCCCCCCTCTGGATTTGACTCCTCCCCCCCTGCTCCCCCTCCTCTCTTCTCCTCTGCCTATCCCTCCCCTCCTGCCCCACCTTCCCCTCTCTCCCAGACCACCATCTCTCCGCCTCCTCCCCCCTCTCTCCCCCAGGGTGGTGGCGCACCTCCTCCTCCTCCTCCCCCACCTCCCCCAGGCCCTCCTCCCCCCTCTTCTGGCCTACTTCCTCCCTCCTTCTCCATTGGGGCTCCCCCTCCTCTCAAACCCACCCAGGTTCAGCCAGAAGCCCCCGCTGACGCTCACAATGACTTGCTGTCAGCTATCCGGCAAGGTACGACACACACACACCACACACCACGCACACACACCACACACACCCACACACCACACACCACACCACACCACACCACACCCACACACACACCCCACACACACACACACACCACACACACCACACACATACATAGATAGATACTAGTACACATAAACACATCCTAAACGCCCCCACCACCACCCCCCTGCTCTCTCTTGCAGGTTTTAACCTTCGTAAAGTGGAGGAACAGAAAGAACAGGAGAAGAAGGATAACTATGGCAACGACGTAGCGGCCATCTTGTCTCGCCGTATTGCTGTGGAGTGCAGCGACAGCGAAGACGACTCCTCGGAGTTGGACGATGACGATTGGTCTGAGTGAGGCCTCCTTTACCACCACCACCACCATCATGGTCTTCCTCGGTCCTCCTCAGAGAGAATGCATCATGTCCTTTTGTCATTATTTCTTTATAACCAATGATCTGAGGAGTAGAGGGCCAAAGAGAAGTGTGTCCTCTTCCACACTCCTGTCTAAGCCAGTCACATTCCCTGTGTGCCAGTCACATTCCCTGTGTGCCAGTCACATTCCCTGTGTGCCAGTCACATTCCCTGTGTGCCAGTCACATTCCCTGTGTGCCAGTCACATTCCCTGTGTGTTTTATGTAGAACTTAACTGAGAGCCGATGACTTCAGTATGGAGAACGGTCCAAATATCAAAAACCCAATTATTTCTAAAGGGCACATGGCCGAAGGTGTGTGTGGTAATGAGAATTATACTCAGATAGCATAGTATACCGTATAGATATTGATCCTTACACACAGACACAGACACAGTCCCATAATGGTATAACTGATGAACTGTGTTATGTATTAAGAATAATATTTTACTTTATGATAGTTATAAGATGTGCTAAATAAGACACACCGGAAGTTTTTTTTAATGCAGTTTTTGTTTTTTTCCCCCTGTCTTTTGCTCTGTTGGCATGGGAATGGTTACCTAGGTGACGGAGGGACTCATTAACAGGTGGGGGGGTAGAAATATAATGTATTTATATATAAATAGGGGGACGTTCAGCTGAACAAAAATGTCTAAACGTTCTGAAATGTTCTGATTCAGTTCTGGCTCAATAAAACCATGTCCCCAGTCAGTCAAAACATGCTCTGCCCAATAAGTGATCCCTCTCTTGCCCTAGTCCCGCCCCTCCTTAAGTGCCTTTGCTTTTCATGTTTATGTGCGAGGAGGATGAAGTTACCCTCGGACGCTGATCTAGGGTCAGGTTTGGTTCCCATCGCCACAGGATTGGATGACGCGTCACTGATCTTAGATCTGTGTCTGAGACAACTTGGATCGTCCTTCTGTTTAAGTGCCTTCTGTTTGTTTTAAAGCCAAAAGTGTAAAGCCACAATCAGACCTGAATGTGTTATTATCCAACCACCTGTTTCTGCTTGTCCTGTCTGTCTCAACTTTATCAGTGAGGATTATTACAATAATAAAGATACAATGAACTACAGTGTTTTGTGTGTCAATGAGTTCCTGTCCAGGTTTTTGTCCACGTGTTTTTCTTTTCTAAGTCCAGATGTTCAAGATCCTCCTATAGAAGAACGTGGAGTTGGATTGGACACACCCTTCAGAATTGTCCATCAACATCCCTTGCCAGTCCCTGAAATGGAACCCCCAGTGGAAAGAAACGGAGAGACCCAGAAACACTTGGGAGTAGAGGAGTCCAGGCAGAAATAACAGACCTGGAAACTTGGCACGAACTGAGTGCGATGGAGGACATTCTTCAATGGGCTGTGCCCCTTCTAGGAGCCAAGTGCTTCAAGGCCCAGTGCAGAACATTTAGGTTTTCCTGTTTAAAATACAGTACCAGTCAAAAGTTTGCACACACCTATGAATTCCAGGGTTTTTCTTAATTTTTTAAACTATTTTCTACATTGCAGAAATAATAACGAAGACGTAAACTATGAAAAAACACATATGGAATCATGTAGAAACTCCAAAAATGTTCAACAAATCAAAATATATTTTATATTTGAGATTCTTCAAAGTAGCCACCCTTTGCCTTGATGACATCTTTGGTGTCATTTCCAATTGGATGGGAACCTACAGCCATTTGTTTTTGGACAATCATTTCCTCAAGTTTAGATTCTAATTGTGTCTGGTCAAAGTTGTTTTTATTGATTCATTTATTGATTAATTTATTAATTGATTTTTATTGTCAACAGAGTACGCTGCTACCCTGTCATTTGTCGTGTTAAAAATGAATCTGCTAACATCTCCAGTCATTTATAGTGTAGAACTGCATATTTTATTTATCTAGTCAGTTAAGAATAAATTCTTATTTACAACAACAGCCTATACCAGCCTAACCCAGACGACGCTGGCACTCCCAATCACGGCCACATGTGATACAGCCTGGATTTGAACCAAGGACTGTAGTGACACCTCTTGCACTGAGATGCGGAGCCTTAGACCGCTACGCCACTCAAGAGCATGAAATATATGAATAAAATAAAGAGGAATCGTACCTGATATAGCCTAAAGCCCAGGCTTCTACACTACATACGTTGAGCCATGCAATGAACAGTCTTATTTTGCAAACAGTTACATTAGCTTAAATTATGACTATCCAATCTACTCATCACATTAAACATGGCTGGTTATATTACACAAATACAATGATGCATGGAATACTTTATTATAAAAGGACATTTTTATGTTGAAAATTAGCTTCCCCAAACTTGAAACTCACTCGTTGCTGATGAATGTACTTAATTGTTACCCAGAAATGTTTTGATATTGAGATAAAAATGGCTGTGTTGGAGCTTTAAGTCAGTTGAGTCAGTGTGTGTGTGTGTGTTTGTCTGTGTGTGTGTGTGTGTGTGTGTATGTGTGTATGTGTGTGTGTGTGTGTGTGTGTGTATGCGTGTGTGTGTGTGTGTGTGTGTGTGTATGTGTGTGTGTGTGTATGCGTGTGTGTGTGTATGTGTGTGTGTGTGTGTGTATGTGTGTATGCACGCATTTGCGCGAGTAGAATGAGCGAGACCCTACTCCATTTTTTGCATACAAAATAAATTCACTTTTATTCTGAAGTAGAAAAAGACAACATTTGTACGTTTTATAAAAAACAACATTGTGCAAACTGAAACCTTTTTCAGAGATAGTCACAGTGCCTTTGACAGTGCCCTTTCTAAGTGCTCTGGAGTTCACCGACAGCAGCATCGTATATAGTCCCACCAAACCATCCAAAGGCTTAAAATATAATATCTTATAATAGTATCATTGTATAGACCCACTTTCCCGTGCTCCTAAAGCATGTATGTTGGATCCAGATGAATTACGTTGGACCTCTGTGATTGCATCAGACTGGATGGTCTACACATGTTAGGTGAGGATGAGGCACATGTTAAGATGATACAGTACGTCAGATTTTATTCCAGCTGATTCCAAAATGGCTTGTCTTCTGGAACAGTACATTCCCATTGCTTCTTATCTGAAGTGCAAGTGATGATGATGTTCTCTATTGGTTTTTCACGTATATGGGGCAGTCTATGTAGCTGTGTGTGTGTGTGTGTGTGTGTGTGTGTGTGTGTGTGTGTGTGTGTGTGTGTGTGTGTGTGTGTGTGTGTGTGTGTGTGTGTGTGTGTGTGTGTGTGTGTGTGTGTGTGTGTGTGTGTGTGTGTGTGTGTGTGTGCGTGTGTGTGTCTCCCTCCTACACATCAACGGGCCTGTGTGTGTTGTGTCTGTGAGGACAGCAGGCGTGCAGCAGCACCAGTCGTATGTCTCTGTTCCTCAGGCTATACAGTAGAGGGTTGAGCAGAGAGTTCCCCGCCGCCGGCACTAGCGTAGCGTAGGTATACAGGGGCGAGCTAGATGCGTCACCCAGCAAACCGTAGAGGGCGAAGGGCGTCCAGCAGCTGACGAACACTCCGAGGACTAACAACAGCCGAGAGAGTCCCTTACCCCGGCCCCCGTGCTTGCTGGCATACGATTGGTCGTCAGGCAGGAAGTGCCTCTGCGTGGCGATGGCGTGGGCGTGCCTCCTTGCGACACGGCAGATCCCGGTGTACAGCTGCAGCGTGACCATGACGACCAGAAGGAAGCCGCCGCAGAGCAACGACAGGTATGTCCGGGTCAGGGGTCGCGCAACGGAACAGGTTGTGATGTCATTGAGGCAGTGCCACCCCAGCACCGGCCCCGAGCCGATCAGACACGACCCCAGCCAGACGAGTGCCAAAAGACCAGCAGCACAGCGGCGCGAGTGGCGGGAGCCGTAGGTGAGGGCTTGGCTTAGAGACAGGTAACGATCCAGGGCCACGCCCATCAGGCTGAGGAGGGAGGCCGTCAGGGATGTCGCCAGCAACCCTGACGTCATCAGCTCCGACCAATCAGTGGGCTCCACACAAAACAGGAAGAGGAAGTGGAGGATCAAGGCCACGCCCGCCAGCAGGTCGGCTAATGCCAGACTGGCGAGGAGTAGGAAGACAGGAGCGCGGAGAGAAGGCGTGGCCAAGATGGCAGCCACTACGATGGCGTTTTCGGACACGATGAGAGTTCCCGATACGCACAGTGCCACCCCCCATAGGTTGAGAGGAGAGGCCTCAGGCATGGCCGTGGGATCTGATTGGTCCAGCAGGGAAAGATGTGAAGACATCCCTGAACCTGAAGACTCCTCGAACCACACGTCAGAGTCATTTTGGGTCATTATGGGTTAAACACACCACACCTGAGAGAGAGAGAGAGAGAGAGAGAGAGAGAGAGAGAGAGAGAGAGAGAGAGAGAGAGAGAGAACAAACACCATTGTAAATACAACCCATATTTATGCTTATTTATTTTAACTTGTGTGCTTTAACCATTTGTACATTGTTACAACACTGTATATATATAATATAACATTTGTAATGTCTTTATTGTTTTGAAACTTCTGTATGTGTAATGTTTACTGTTAATTTGTATTGTTTATTTCACTTTTGTATAATATCTACCTCACTTGCTTTGGCAATGTTAACACATGTTTCCCATGCCAATAAAGCCCCTTGAATTGAAATTGAATTGAATTGAGAGAGAGAGAGAGAGAGAGAGAGAGAGAGAGAGAGAGAGAGACAGAGAGAGAGACAGAGAGAGAGACAGACAGAGAGAGAGAGAGACAGAGAGAGAGACAGAGAGAGAGACAGACAGAGAGAGAGAGAGACAGAGAGAGAGACAGAGAGAGAGACAGAGAGAGAGACAGATAGAGAGAGAGAGAGACAGAGAGAGAGAGAGACAGAGAGAGAGAGAGAGAGAGAGAGAGAGAGAGAGAGAGAGAGAGAGAGAGAGAGAGAGAGAGAGAGAGAATACAGAAATGTTAATACACATTGTCACTGTACTAATAGTAGCAGCTCTTCCTCTCCTTCTGTCTTTCCTGCATGTGAGTAGTTGATAACCACAGCAGACAGCCACCCTGCACTGGGGCTGCATCTCAATAGTCTACAGTGGCTTCCTCTCCTGGGTCTTTGGCCACTTCGGCCATCTGTCAAGAGGTCCGGGCCTTTATGACACAGGAGGAAGGGCACTTGAACTACTGGTCCAACTCAAACTGCTCTCTCAAAGGAGAGACTCAGCGTGCTCCTCACATTGCTCTGGAACCATTCCATTCCATTGCTATGGGACCATTCCATTCCATTGCTATGGGACCATTCCATTCCATTGCTATGGGACCATTCCATTCCATTTCTATGGAACCATTCCATTCCATTGCTATGGAACCATTCCATTCCATTTCTATGGGACCATTCCATTCCATTTCTATGGGACCATTCCATTCCATTTCTATGGAACCATTCCATTCCATTGCTCTGGAACCATTCCATTCCATTGCTATGGGACCATTCCATTCCATTTCTATGGAACCATTCCATTCCATTGCTATGGAACCATTCCATTCCATTTCTATGGGACCATTCCATTCCATTTCTATGGGACCATTCCATTCCATTTCTATGGAACCATTCCATTCCATTTCTATGGGACCATTCCATTCCATTGCTATGGAACCATTCCATTCCATTTCTATGGGACCATTCCATTCCATTTCTATGGGACCATTCCATTCCATTTCTATGGAACCATTCCATTCCATTGCTATGGGACCATTCCATTCCTTTGCCTGATCTCTCCTCTTCTCTCTGAAATGTTCACCCCCCCCCCCCCCCCTCATTGATTTACAAGGTATAGAAAGCAATGGAAGACATATGGTGAAAAATCCCTGTCTAGCCTACGTCTAGCCTACGTCCAATCCAATGCTTTAAATCCATGAGGGCGAGTGAAGGAGTGCACACTCCAGGGAGAAGGGGGAGAAGACTGCAGCCCTTCTCCTGTCTCCTCTCCACTCTTCTCCTATAGTGCAGTGGGGAGTGTTTTGTAACAGATTTCCAGCATCTTGGAACACCATGTCAATATGCTCTGGCTCTGATAAATCATTTGACGTTTACAAAATCTACACACTACATACCACATACAGACAGATAGACAGACAAGACACTGAAAAATATCTTACCTTCTATTAATAAAAAATACCTTGATCACAATTCTTCCAAAATCAGCTCTGTTCACAGAGCATTCAGGAGACAGTGATGCCGTGATGCTGTCCTTGTGTCTCGGTGTATCGGTATATCGATGGTCGGTTATATCTCAGAAAAGGCTTGTCTGACTGTCCCCATCAGAGTAATAACATAGTCTCAGTTTCTCCGGGTTGGTGCGAACACCAGAATGACTGGATGGATCTAATGCGCGCAGGGTTCTTCACTAGGGAAGGTCTGACTGACGTCAGTGACTTCAGCCAATGAGGTGCTAGGGGAGACGGGGGTGTGATGGGGGACTCCTGTAGAGGAATTTCATTCAGAAAAATGCGACAGCTTCCTGCCCCTCCCACTGCGGCTTGCCTCGTGTGCACCTTTCCCGTAAATAATCCCCGGAACACTCCTTCCGACACATACACACACACACACGCCACAGTAAAGATTCTGATCAATGCGAATTCATTAGGTTTGGAGAGAGGGCTGACGACTTGAGGAGCTGTCCAAGGTGCTGAAACGCAGCTATGTGCTAGAAATTGCTTTAATCAATTGGTTTGATTGCTTTTATGTGGGTATTAAATAATACAATAAGAATTGGAAAAGGGGGACAGTTGAAGTGTTTATGTCATTCAATAAGCAAAAGGTGCATGAATAGGATACATAGGCCTTCAGTCCCAAGCTGAGTCACTGGATACATAGACCCTTCAGTCCCAAGCTGAGTCACTGGATACATAGACCCTTCAGTCCCAAGCTGAGTCACTGGCTACATAGGCCTTCAGTCCCAAGCTGAGTCACTGGCTACATAGGCCTTCAGTAGGTGAGTCACTGGCTACATAGACCCTTCAGTCCCAAGCTGAGTCACTGGCTACATAGACCCTTCAGTCCCAAGCTGAGTCACTGGCTACATAGACCCTTCAGTCCCAAGCTGAGTCACTGGCTACATAGGCCTTCAGTCCCAAGCTGAGTCACTGGCTACATAGGCCTTCAGTAGGTGAGTCACTGGCTACATAGACCCTTCAGTCCCAAGCTGAGTCACTGGATACATAGACCCTTCAGTCCCAAGCTGAGTCACTGGATACATAGACCCTTCAGTCCCAAGCTGAGTCACTGGCTACATAGACCCTTCAGTCCCAAGCTAAGTCACTGGCTACATAGACCCTTCAGTCCCAAGCTGAGTCACTGGCTACATAGGCCTTCAGTCCCAAGCTGAGTCACTGGCTACATAGACCCTTCAGTCCCAAGCTGAGTCACTGGCTACATAGACCCTTCAGTCCCAAGCTGAGTCACTGGCTACATAGACCCTTCAGTCCCAAGCTGAGTCACTGGCTACATAGGCCTTCAGTCCCAAGCTGAGTCACTGGCTACATAGACCCTTCAGTCCCAAGCTGAGTCACTGGCTACATAGGCCTTCAGTAGGTGAGTCACTGGCTACATAGACCCTTCAGTCCCAAGCTGAGTCACTGGATACATAGACCCTTCAGTCCCAAGCTGAGTCACTGGCTACATAGACCCTTCAGTCCCAAGCTGAGTCACTGGCTACATAGACCCTTCAGTCCCAAGCTGAGTCACTGGATACATAGACCCTTCAGTAGGTGAGTCACTGGCTACATAGACCCTTCAGTCCCAAGCTGAGTCACTGGCTACATAGGCCTTCAGTCCCAAGCTGAGTCACTGGCTACATAGGCCTTCAGTAGGTGAGTCACTGGCTACATAGACCCTTCAGTCCCAAGCTGAGTCACTGGCTACATAGACCTTCAGTCCCAAGCTGAGTCACTGGCTACATAGACCCTTCAGTCCCAAGCTGAGTCACTGGCTACATAGACCCTTCAGTCCCAAGCTGAGTCACTGGCTACATAGACCCTTCAGTCCCAAGCTGAGTCACTGGCTACATAGGCCTTCAGTCCCAAGCTGAGTCACTGGCTACATAGACCCTTCAGTCCCAAGCTGAGTCACTGGCTACATAGACCCTTCAGTCCCAAGCTAAGTCACTGGATACATAGACCCTTCAGTCCCAAGCTGAGTCACTGGCTACATAGGCCTTCAGTCCCAAGCTGAGTCACTGGCTACATAGGCCTTCAGTCCCAAGCTGAGTCACTGGCTACATAGGCCTTCAGTAGGTGAGTCACTGGCTACATAGACCCTTCAGTCCCAAGCTGAGTCACTGGATACATAGACCCTTCAGTCCCAAGCTGAGTCACTGGCTACATAGACCCTTCAGTCCCAAGCTGAGTCACTGGCTACATAGGCCTTCAGTCCCAAGCGGAGTCACTGGCTACATAGGCCTTCAGTAGGTGAGTCACTGGCTACATAGACCCTTCAGTCCCAAGCTGAGTCACTGGCTACATAGACCCTTCAGTCCCAAGCGGAGTCACTGGCTACATAGGCCTTCAGTCCCAAGCTGAGTCACTGGCTACATAGGCCTTCAGTCCCAAGCTGAGTCACTGGCTACATAGACCCTTCAGTCCCAAGCTGAGTCACTGGCTACATAGGCCTTCAGTCCCAAGCTGAGTCACTGGCTACATAGGCCTTCAGTCCCAAGCTGAGTCACTGGCTACATAGACCCTTCAGTCCCAAGCTGAGTCACTGGCTACATAGACCCTTCAGTCCCAAGCTGAGTCACTGGCTACATAGACCCTTCAGTCCCAAGCTGAGTCACTGGCTACATAGGCCTTCAGTCCCAAGCTGAGTCACTGGCTACATAGGCCTTCAGTCCCAAGCTGAGTCACTGGCTACATAGACCCTTCAGTCCCAAGCTAAGTCACTGGATACATAGACCCTTCAGTCCCAAGCTGAGTCACTGGCTACATAGGCCTTCAGTCCCAAGCTGAGTCACTGGCTACATAGGCCTTCAGTCCCAAGCTGAGTCACTGGCTACATAGGCCTTCAGTAGGTGAGTCACTGGCTACATAGACCCTTCAGTCCCAAGCTGAGTCACTGGATACATAGACCCTTCAGTCCCAAGCTGAGTCACTGGCTACATAGACCCTTCAGTCCCAAGCTGAGTCACTGGCTACATAGGCCTTCAGTCCCAAGCTGAGTCACTGGATACATAGACCCTTCAGTCCCAAGCTGAGTCACTGGCTACATAGGCCTTCAGTCCCAAGCGGAGTCACTGGCTACATAGGCCTTCAGTAGGTGAGTCACTGGCTACATAGACCCTTCAGTCCCAAGCTGAGTCACTGGCTACATAGACCCTTCAGTCCCAAGCGGAGTCACTGGCTACATAGGCCTTCAGTCCCAAGCTGAGTCACTGGCTACATAGGCCTTCAGTCCCAAGCTGAGTCACTGGCTACATAGACCCTTCAGTCCCAAGCTGAGTCACTGGCTACATAGGCCTTCAGTCCCAAGCTGAGTCACTGGCTACATAGGCCTTCAGTCCCAAGCTGAGTCACTGGCTACATAGACCCTTCAGTCCCAAGCTGAGTCACTGGCTACATAGACCCTTCAGTCCCAAGCTGAGTCACTGGCTACATAGACCCTTCAGTCCCAAGCTGAGTCACTGGCTAAGCACCATTTGTCTTGGATTAATCATGCATTATTATTTTACAAAAAAGTGAGTTGGCTAGCCAATATATATATATATATATCTATCTATATAGTCCTACAATGTCCAGGGTTTTTGAAAGATATAAAATCAGTCATGTATAATGTATAATATTTATTATTATTATTAGAATAATAGGGTTATTATCTATTTTGAATCATGATCAGCTGATCGGTTAAGGATGTAGGATATCAGATGATAGATTATTGATCGGTTAAGGATGTAGGATATCAGATGATAGATTATTGATCGGTTAAGGATGTAGGATATCAGATGATAGATTATTGATCGACACATCGGTGAAACCCGGTCCTGGATGATATACAGGGCCTTCTGAAAGTATTCAGACCCCTTGACTTTTTCCCACATTTTGTTAAGTTACAGCCTTATTCTAAAATGGATTAAATTACTTTTTCCCCCTGATCAATCTACACTCAATACCCCATAATGACAAATTTTAGCTAATGTATAATTTAAAAAAACTGAAATAGTATTCAAACCCTTTACTCAGTGCTATTGTTGAAGCATCTTTGGCAGCGATGTCATGTAATTGTCATATTTCAGTTTTTTCGCAAAAATGTCTATCAACCTGTTTTTGCTTTGTCATTATGGGGTATTGTGTGTAGATTGATGAGGATTATTATTTTTTCATCCATTTTAGAATAAGGCTGTAATGTATCACAATGTGGAAAAAGTCAAAGGGGTCTGAATAGTTTCCGAAGGCACCGTATCTAGTAGAGAGGATTCTCTGTTTCCCCGGGTAATAAAAAACAGCTTGCGTGGGCTGCAGTGGTTGCTGCAATGTATCTCTGTGGTTACGCACAGGCCACGGCACTACGCATAGAGGGGGACCTTCGTCCTGTTGTTGCCATAGAACCATATAAGGAAACTGACTTCCGGTTCTCTTTGGGAGAGAAAAGATCGATACCTCACAAAGCATTATGTCATTTACACATGACCGGGAACAACTGTTAGAGGGAGAAGAAGGAGAGAGAGAGAGCATTAGTTAAAGTTGGGAAACGCTGCCTCATTCATCTCCCTCTTTGTTTTTATTTATTCATTTGGACAAAACAATAATTGGACGAAGTGTTAAATCACAGTAGACCTAACCCGCTGAGCTAAAGCCAAGGCAACAACTAGGGGAGCTAACACAAGTATTCAGGTTTCGGGCAAGATTAACCTACACATCCAGTGAATGTGGTTCTCTGAACCACCCCTGTTACACTACCCCTGTTACACTACCCCTGTTATACCTGATGGGCTTTTAGACAGAAGAAGACTGAACTACCCCTGTTACACTACCCCTGTTACACCTGATGGGCTTGTAGACAGAAGAAGACTGAACTACCCCTGTTACACTACCCCTGTTACACTACCCCTGTTATACCTGATGGGCTTTTAGACAGAAGAAGACTGAACTACCCCTGTTACACTACCCCTGTTACACCTGATGGGCTTGTAGACAGAAGAAGACTGAACTACCCCTGTTATACTACCCCTGTTACACCTGATGGGCTTGTAGACAGAAGAAGACTGAACTACCCCTGTTACACTACCCCTGTTACACTACCCCTGTTATACCTGATGGGCTTTTAGACAGAAGAAGACTGAACTACCCCTGTTACACTACCCCTGTTACACCTGATGGGCTTGTAGACAGAAGAAGACTGAACTACCCCTGTTACACTACCCCTGTTACACCTGATGGGCTTGTAGACAGAAGAAGACTGAACTACCCCTGTTACACTACCCCTGTTACACCTGATGGGCTTGTAGACAGAAGAAGACTGAACTACCCCTGTTATACTACCCCTGTTACACCTGATGGGCTTGTAGACAGAAGAAGACTGAACTACCCCTGTTACACTACCCCTGTTACACCTGATGGGCTTGTAGACAGAAGAAGACTGAACTACCCCTGTTACACTACCCCTGTTACACCTGATGGGCTTGTAGACAGAAGAAGACTGAACTACCCCTGTTATACTACCCCTGTTACACCTGATGGGCTTGTAGACAGAAGAAGACTGAACTACCCCTGTTACACTACCCCTGTTACACCTGATGGGCTTGTAGACAGAAGAAGACTGAACTACCCCTGTTACACTACCCCTGTTACACCTGATGGGCTTGTAGACAGAAGAAGACTGAACTACCCCTGTTACACTACCCCTGTTACACCTGATGGGCTTGTAGACAGAAGAAGACTGAACTACCCCTGTTACACTACCCCTGTTACACCTGATGGGCTTGTAGACAGAAGAAGACTGAACTACCCCTGTTATACTACCCCTGTTACACCTGATGGGCTTGTAGACAGAAGAAGATAACTGTTGTTTTATACTGTATTTACCAGTAAGATACTGTAGAGAAGAGACGTATCTATTCATTACCGGCTGGCTGCCCTCAGGTGGCGTTTATGAGCTGTTAACGGGAAGCTCAAGCTCGTGGTGCCGTGACTGCGGATTTTCCTCGGTTATCTAACACACACACACACACACTGCCCTTCCTCTCAACACATACACACACACACTGTCCTTCCCCCGAACACACACACACACACACACACACACACTTTGACGCTGCAGCACAAATCCATGTGTGGTTTGTGTGAGAGGAGGGCGATGATGTAGAGCAGAAGCAGAGAGGAGGAGAGCAGGCTGGGTAGTGTAGGGTGTGTATGTAGTAGAGAGGGTTTTATGAGGTGACGGTGACGTAAAGCGTTATTCATTGCTATGTGCGTATGTGTCAATCAGTATGTTCATTATACAGTTAGAAAAAGTTATGCAAAGACAGGAATTTACAGCACATACATATCTACAAATAAATATGCATTTGACAAAACATACTGTAGGTGTGTCCTGGTCTGTCTGTTCAGTATCTGTAGTATCTGTGTCGGGAATGTTAATCAACGTGTGTGTGTGTGTGTGTGTTTGTGCGTGCACATGCCTGTGTGTGTGTGCATGCGTATGTGTGTTTGTTTGTGTACCTTTGTGCATGCTTGAATGCATGTTTAAGTGTGTGCATGTGTGTGTGTGTTTGTGTGTCAGAGTGCCAGTGCTCTGAGGTAAACAGGTGTCACTGTCTCAGTGGTGTGTGTTTCAAGTTGGGGGCAAAGCGGATGGCGGTTGCTAGGTAACCAGGTAGAATAGGGCTTGAATTACACCAGTGTCTCTCCCTGTTCCAAATGCAGGCAACTCTTTTCTCCGACCTCATCTACTCTTCCCTAAAGCTAGACACCCATCTCTTATTTTTTGGTGGAGTTTGAG
>NC_052338.1:33650652-33668152 GCF_016432855.1 Salvelinus namaycush
GCTTTGTATGACGTCATGTACCATACTCCAGTGTCTGTGTGTGTGCGTGTGTTGTACTTGTGTGCGTGTGTGTGTTCTCTTTGTCCTGTCAGGTGGCCTTTCCCTGATGCCTGTGTGTTTATTTCTATTTTCCTTGTCTGATTTGTTTCGTCTGGATCTAATATGTGTGCAATATTTACATTGGGGTTCAGGTTCCATGTGTAATGAATGTGTAATGATTTGAATCGTGTTTAAACATGTTCATTAGTTAGTTTTGTTGAACTGGTTTGGTTTGAGCTGCATTCAGGAGGGAGGGGTCTGGGATCTGTTCTGTGTTGTTTGTGAAAATAAACACAATACAAAAAAATATGTATTTACGTTAGTGTGAGTGTGTATATGAGAGCGAGAGAGAAAAAGAGAGAGAGAGAAAGGGAGAGAGGGCTAGCAGAACTGGGGCTAGGATAGCTGGGGCTAGTAGAGCTGGGGTTAGTCAAGCTGGGGCTCGGAGAGCTGGGGCTAGTAGAACTGGGGCTAGTAGAGTTGGGGCTAGTAAATCCGGGGCTAGTCGAGCTGGGCTGGGGCTTGTAGAGCTGGGGATAGCAGAGCTGGGGCTGGGACTAGTAGAGTTGGGGCTAGCAGAGCTGAGGCTAGTAGAGCTGGGGCTAGTAGAGCTGGGGCTAGTAGAGCTGGGGCTAGTAGAGCTGGGGCTAGTAGAGTTGGGACTAGTAGAGTTGGGACTAGTAGAGCTGGGGCTAGTAGAGCTGGGGCTTGTAGAGCAGGGGCTTGTAGAGCAGGGGCTAGTAGAGTTGGGGCTAGTAGAGCAGGGGCTAGTAGAGCAGGGGCTAGTAGAGCTTGGGCTAGTAGAGTTGGGGCTAGGATAGCTGGGGTTAGTATTGCTGGGGTTAGTAGAGCTGGGGTTAGTCAAGCTGGGGCTCGGAGAGCTGGGGCTAGTAGAACTGGGGCTAGTCGAGGTGGACTGGGGCTTGTAGAGCTGGGGATAGCAGAGCTGGGGCTGGGACTAGTAGAGCAGGGGCTAGTAGAGCTGGGGCTAGTAGAGTTGGGGCTAGTAGAGCAAGGACTAGTAGAGCAGGGGCTAGTAGAGTTGGGGCTAGTAGAGTTGGGGCTAGTAGAGCTGGGGCTAGTAGAGTTGGGGCTAGTAGAGCTGGGACTAGTAGAGTTGGGGCTAGTAGAGCAGGGACTAGTAGAGCTGGGGCTAGTCGAGCTGGGGATTGTAGTGCTGGTGCTAGTAGAGCTGGGACTAGTAGAGTTGGGGCTGGGCTAGTAGAGCTGGGACTAGTAGAGTTGGGGCTAGTAGAGCTGGGCTGGGGCTAGTAGAGCTGGGGCTAGTAGAGTTGGGGCTAGTAGAGTGGAGCTAGCAGAGCTGGGGCTAGTCGAGTTGGGGATTGTAATGCTGGTGCTAGTAGAGCTGGGACTAGTAGAGTTGGGGCTGGGCTAGTAGAGCTGGGAATAGTAGGGCTGGGGCTTGTAGAGCTGGGCTGGGCCTTGTTAAAACATTCATTTTTGTTTTTAATTTTTTTATTTCACCTTTATTTAACCAGGTAGGCTAGTTGAGAACAAGTTCTTATTTGCAACTGCGACCTGGCCAAGACAACGCAAAGCAGTTCGACACATACAACAACACAGAGTTACACATGGAATAAACAAACATACAGTCAATAATACAGTAGAAAAAGTATATATACAGTCGTATGAAAAAGTTTGGGCACCCCTGACAATTTCCATGATTTCCATTTATAAATAATTGGGTGTTTGGATCAGCAATTTCATTTTTATCTATCAAATAAGTGATGGACACAGTAATATTTCAGTTGTGAAATGAGGTTTATTGGATTAACAGAAAATGTGCAATATGCATCAAAACATAATTAGACAGGTGCATAAATTTAGGCACCCCAATAGAAAAATCACATCAATATTTAGTAGAGCCTCCTTTTGCTAAAATAACAGCCTCTAGACCAGGGGTGTCAAAGTCAAATGGACGGAGGGCCAAATAAAAAATTTAGCTACAAGCCGAGGGCCGGACTGTTCGAATGTTCATTGAAAATTTTTTAAATGACGCATATAGTCTAGTGAACCTAATTGAACCTACTGAAAACCTAACAAATATATTCCAATATGATCAGATAAATAAAGCAATATTTTCTTATGGCTCTGTCAGTAATCTTTAATTTTCAACAGACACAAAAGACAAATTTCCTTTATATAAAAATCCCCATAACATGAACATTAAATGAAAGAAACCGGTATTCAAGGCACCATCAGTAGCCTATATTTTCTATTTTAGCAAAAGTGGGCTAAATTTACTTCAAAGAAAAAAACAATAATAGCAATTTTCTATCATCCACTCAACTGAAATATTTTTAAAATATAATTGGATTGAAATACAATAAAATAAAGTGCAAAAATCTAGCCTTTTGTAGCCTTTGTTCCATGTCCATATTCTTGTTTTTGTCCGCGTGTTTCGTTTCATAATGTCGTCTCAGATTATACTCTTTCAGTACCGCCACACTTTCTCCACACAGAAGACACACAGGTTTTCCAGCTACCTCCGTGAACATATACTCCGACTCCCACCTTGTTTGAAACCCCCGGTTCTCAGTGTCCACCTTCCGTTTTGCCATTTTTGATGGGTATCTGAAAGTTAATTTTACTGTGATGCTGACGACTGCTGTGCCAATAAATATTGAAATGAAGCAGCCTACTGCTCGGTGCGTCACCGTTGCATTGTGGGAAATGTAGTATTGGTGCGTGTAAAAGATCTGCGGGCTGCCGGCTTGCTGCGGTCTGCGGGCCGGTTCTAATAATAAATCAAGATCATCCCAGGGGCCGTAAAAAACCTTCTCGCGGGCCGGATGTGGCCCGCGGGCCTTGACTCTGACATATGTGCTCTAGACGCTTCCCATAGCCTCTAATGAGTGTCTGGATTCTGGATGAAGGTATTTTGGACCATTCCTCCTTACAAAACATCTCCAGTTCAGTTAGGTTTGATGGTTGCCGAGCATGGACAGCCCGCTTCAAATCATCCCACAGATTCTCAATGATATTCAGGTCTGGGGACTGGGATGGCCATTCCAGAACATTGTACTTGTTCCTCTGCATAAATGCCCGGGTAGATTTTGAGCAGTGTTTTGGGTCGTTGTCTTGTTGAAATATCCAGCGCCGGCGTAACTTCAACTTTGTGACTGATTCTTCAACATTATTCCCAAGAATCTGCTGATATTGAGTGGAATCCATGCGACCCTCAACTTTAACAAGATTCCCAGTACCGGCACTGGCCACACAGCCCCACAGCATGATGGAACCCCCACCAAATTTGACTGTGGGTAGCAAGTGTTTTTCTTGGAACGCTGTGTTCTTTTGCCGCCATGCATAACGTCCCTTGTTATGACCAAATAACTCAATCTTTGTTTCATCAGTCCACAGCACCTTATTCCAAAATGAAGCTGGCTTGTCCAAATGTGCGTTTGCATACCTCAAGCGACTCTGTTTGTGGCGTGTGTGCAGAAAAGGCTTCTTCCGCATCACTCTCCCATACAGCTTCTCCTTGTGCAAAGTGCGCTGAATTGTTGAACGATGCACAGTGACACCATCTGCAGCAAGATGATGTTGTAGGTCTTTGGAGGTGGTCTGTGGGCTGTTTTTGACCGTTCTCACCATCCTTCGCCTTTGCCTCTCCGATATTTTACTTGGCCTGCCACTTCTGGCCTTAACAAGAACTGTGCCTGTGGTCTTCCATTTCCTCACTATGTTCCTCACAGTGGACACTGACAGCTTAAATCTCTGCGATAGCTTTTTGTAGCCTTCCTCTAAACCATAATGTTGAACAATCTTTGTTTTCAGGTCATTTGAGAGTTGTTTTGAGGCCCCCATGTTGCCACTCTTCAGAGGAGAGTCAAAGAGAACAACAACTTGCAATTGGCCACCTTAAATACCTTTTCTCATGATTGGATGCACTTGTCTATGAAGTTCAAGGCTTAATGAGCTCACCAAACCAATTGTGTGTTCCAATTAATCAGTGCTAAGTAGTTACAGGTATTCAAATCAACAGAATGACAAGGGTGCCCACATTTTTGCATAGCCTATTTTTCACATCTGATTTAATTTCATACAACTTAATATTGCTACACTAAAAATCTTTGTCTGGACAATACCCCAGTACTCAGCTTTTATTAGAAAATGAATGGCATGCCACTGTGATCATTTTCTGTGACGACAGAGTAAATTATTATGCAGCCTCAGAGGGGTGCCCAAACTTTTTCATATGACTGTACAGTATGTGCAAATGAGGTAGGATAAGGGAGGTAAGGCAATAAATAGGCGATGGTGGCGAAGTAATTACAATATAGCAATTAAACACTGGAATGGTAGATGTGCAAAAGATGAACGTGCAAGTGGAGATACTGGGGTGCAAAGGAGCAAGATAAATAAATAAATACAGTATGGGGGTGAGGTAGTTGGATGGGCTATTTACAGATGGGCTATGTACAGGTGCAGTGATTTGTGAGCTGCTCTGACAGCTGGTGCTTAAAGCTAGTGAGGGAGATATGAGTCTCCAGCTTCAGTGATTTTTGCAGTTCGTTCCAGTCATTGGCAGCAGAGAACTGGAAGGAAAGGCAGCCAAAGGAAGAGTTGGCTTTGGGGGTGACCAGTGATATATACCTGCTGGAGCGCATGCTACGGGTGGGTGCTGCTATGGTGACCAGTGAGCTGAGATAAGGCGGGGCTTTACCTAGCAGAGACTTGTAGATGACATGGAGCCAGTGGGTTTGGCGACGAGTATGAAGCAAGGGCCAGCCAACGAGAGCGTATAGGTCGCAGTGGTGGGTAGTATATGGGGCTTTGGTGACAAAACGGATAGCACTGTGATAGACTGCATCCAATTTGTTGAGTAGAGTGTTGGAGGCTATTTTGTAAATGCCATCGCCAAAGTCGAGGATCGGTAGGATAGTCAGTTTTACGAGGGTATGTTTGGCAGCATGAGTGAAGGATGCTTTGTTGCGAAATAGGAAGCCAATTCTAGATTTAATTTTGGATTGGAGATGCTTAATGTGAGTCTGGAAGGAGAGTTTACAGTCTAACCAGACACCTAGGTATTTGTAGTTGTCCACATATTCTAAGTCAGAACAGTCCAGAGTAGTGATGCTGGACGGCGGGCAGGTGCGGGCAGCGATCGGTTGAAGAGCATGCATTTAGTTTTACTTGCATTTAAGAGCAGTTGGAGGCCACGGAATGAGAGTTGTATGGCATTGAAGCTCGTCTGGAGGTTAGTTAACACAGTGTCCAAAGAAGGGCCAGAGGTATACAGAATGGTGTCGTCTGCGTAGAGGTGGATCAGAGAATCACCAGCAGCAAAAGCGACATCATAGACGTATAAAGAGAAGAGAGTTGGCCCGAGAATTGAACCCTGTGGCACCTCCATAGAGACTGCTAGAGGTCCGGACAACAGGCCCTCTGATTTGACACACTGAACTCTATCAGAAAAGTAGTTGGTGAACCAGGCGAGGCAATCATTTGAGAAACCAAGGCTGTTGAGTCTGCCGATAAGAATGTGGTGATTGACAGAGTCGAAAGCCTTGGCCAGGTCGATGAATACGGCTGCACAGTAATGTCTCTTATCGATGGCGGTTATGATATTGTTTAGGACCTTGAGTGTGGCTGAGGTGCACCCATGACCAGCTCTGCATAGCGGAGAAGGTACGGTGGGATTCCAAATGGTCGGTAATCTGTTTGTTAACTTGGCTTTCGAAGACTTTAGAAAGGCAGGGTAGGATAGATATAGGTCTGTAGCAGTTTGGGTCTAGAGTGTCTCCCCCTTTGAAGAGGGGGATGACCGCGGCAGCTTTCCAATCTTTGGGAATCTCAGACGATACAAAAGAGAGGTTGAACAGTAATAGGGGTTGCAACAATTTCGGCAGATCATTTTAGAAAGAGAGTGTCCAGATTGTCTAGCCCGGCTGTTTTGTAGGGCTCCAGATTTTGCCGCTCTTTCAGAACATCAGCTATCTGGATTTGGGTGAAGGAGAAATGGTGGGGGCTTGGGCGAGTTGCTTTTGGGGGTGGAGGGCTGTTGATCGGGGTAGGGGTAGCCAGGTGGAAAGCATGGCCAGCTGTAGAAAAATGCTTATTGAAATTCTCAATTATAGTGGATTTATCAGTGGTGACAGTGTTTCCTAGCCTCAGTGCAGTGGGCAGCTGGAAGGAGGTGCTCTTATTCTCCATGGACTTTACAGTGTCTCAGAACATTTTCTAGTTTGTGCTACAGGATGCATGCTGTAGCACAAAAAAGGCTAGCCTTAGCTTTCCTAACTGCCTGTGTATATTGGTTCCTAACTTCCCTGAAAAGTTGCATATCACAGGGGGCTATTCGATGCTAATGCAGAACGCCACAGGATGGTTTTGTGCTGGTCAAGGGCAGTCAGGTCTGCCTGAACCAAGGGCTATATCTGTTCCTGGTTCTACATTTTTTGAATGGGGCATGCTTATTTAAGATGGTGAGGAAGGCACTTTTAAAGAATAACCAGGCATCCTCTACTGACGGGATGAGGTCAACATCCTTCCAGGATACCCGGGCCAGGTCGATTAGAAAGGCCTGCTTGCTGAAGTGTTTTAGGGAGCATTTGACAGTGATGAGGGGTGGTCGTTTGACCGCAGACCCATTACGGATGCAGGCAATGAGGCAGTGATCGCTGAGATCTTGGTTGAAAACAGCAGAGGTGTATTTGGAGGGCAAGTTGGTTAGGATGATATCTATGAGGGTGCCCGTGTTTACGGATTTGGGGTTGTACCTGGTGGGTTCATTGAGAATTTGTGTGAGATTGAGGGCATCAAGCTTAGATTGTAGGATGGCTGGGGTGTTAAGCATGTCCCAGTTTAGGTCACCTAGCAGCACGAGCTCTGAAGATAGATGGGGGGCAATCAATTCACATATGGTGTCCAGGGCACAGCTGGGGGCAGAGGGTGGTCTATAGCAAGCGGCAACGGTGAGACTTGTTCCTGGAAAGGTGGATTTTTAAAAGTCACCAGCCCGGTGCCACCTGTACCGGCCCCACGCATCAGGCCTCCAGTGCGCCTCCTCAGTCCAGTACGTCCTGTTCCTGCTCCTCGCGCTCGTCCTGAGGTGCGTGTCACCAGCCCGGTACCACCAGTGCCGGCCCCACGCACCAAGCTTCCGGCGACAGTTCCCAGTCCAGAGCTTCCGGCGACAATTCCCAGTCCAGAGCTTCCGGCGACAGTTCCCAGTCCAGAGCTTCCGGCGACAGTTCCCAGTCCAGAGCTTCCGGTGACAGTTCCCAGTCCAGAGCTTCCGGCGACGTTTCCGGAACCTCTAACGACGGTCCACAGTCCGGAACCTCCTACGACGGTCCACAGTCCGGAACCTCCTGAGACGGTCCACAGTCCGGAACCTCCTGAGACGGTCCACGGTCCGGAGCCTCCAGCGACGATCGGCGGTCTGGAGCCTCCAGCGACGGTCTGCGGTCCTCCAGCGACAGTCTACGGTCCAGAGCCTCCAGCGACGGTCTGCGGTTCGGCGCCTCTAGCTACAATCCGCGGTCCAGAGCCTCCAGCGACCATCTGCGGTCCAGAGCCTCCAGTGACAGTCTGCAGTCCAGAGCCTCCAGCGGGGGTTCTCAGTCCAGAGCCTTCTGCGACGATCTACGGTCCGGTGCCTCCGGCGACGATTCACGGTCCGGTGCCTCCGGCGACGATCCACGGTCCGGTGCCCCCGGCGACGATTTACGGTCCGGAGTCCCTGATGACGACCCACGGTCCGGTTCCACCGGCGACGACCCACGGTCCGGTGCCTCCGGCGACGATCCACGGTCCGGTGCCTCCGGCGACGATCCACGGTCTGGTTCCTCCGGCGACGATTCATGGTCTGGAGTCCCTGGCGACGATCTACGGTCCGTTTCCTCCGGCGACGCTCCACGGTCCGGAGCCCCCGGTGACGATCCACGGTCCGGAGCATCCGGCGACGATCCCCGCACCAGAGCCGCCATTGAAGATGAGGTATCCGCGAGCAGAGTGGGTACTTTGCCCCACACCAGAGCCGCCCCCGATGGTAGATGCCCACCCGGAACCTCCCCTATTGAGTCAGGTTTTGCGGTCGGAGTCCACACCTTTGGGGGGGTACTGTCACGCCCTGACCATAGAGAGCCTTTTATTCTCTATGTTGGTTGGTTCGGGGTGTGACTAGGTTGGGTCATCTAGGTAATTATATGTCTATGTTGGCCTGGTATAGTTCTCAATCAGAGGCAACTGTTTATCGTTGTCTCTGATTGGGGATCATATTTAGGCAGCCATTTCCCCTTTGTGCTTTGTGGGATCTTGTCTATGTATAGTTGTTTGTTAGCTTCACGTTTCGTTTTGAGATTTTTTGTTTTTGTTTTGCTGTGAGTTTCGCCTATAAATAAAAAGATGTGGAACCCAGATCACGCTGCGCTTTGGGCCACTCATTATAACGATCGTGACACCATCAGACTGTTGAACAGCTTCTATTACCAGACCATCAGACTGTTGAACAGCTTCTATTACCAGGCCATCAGACTGTTGAACAGCTTCTATTACCAGGCCATCAGACTGTTAAACAGCTTCTATTACCAGACCATCAGACTGTTGAACAGCTTCTATTACCAGGCCATCAGACTGTTGAACAGCTTCTATTACCAGGCCATCAGACTGTTGAACAGCTGCTATTACCAGGCCATCAGACTGTTGAACAGCTTCTATTACCAGGCCATCAGACTGTTGAACAGCTTCTATTACCAGACCATCAGACTGTTGGAACAGCTTCTATTACTAGACCATCAGACTGTTGGAACAGCTTCTACTACCAGACCATCAGAGGGTTGAACAGACATCACTAGACCATCAGAGTGTTGAACAGACATCACTAGACCATCAGAGTGTTGAACAGACATCACTAGACCATCAGAGTGTTGAACAGACATCACTAGACCATCAGACTGTTGAACAGACATCACTAGACCTTCAGACTGTTGAACAGACATCACTAGACCATCAGAGTGTTGAACAGACATCACTAGACCATCAGACTGTTGAACAGACATCACTAGACCATCAGACTGTTGAACAGCCATCACTAGACCATCAGAGTGTTGAACAGACATTACTAGACCATCAGACTGTTGAACAGACATTACTAGACCATCAGAGTGTTGAACAGACATCACTAGACCATCAGAGTGTTGAACAGACATCACTAGACCATCAGAGTGTTGAACAGACATCACTAGACCATCAGAGTGTTGAACAGACATCACTAGACCATCAGAGTGTTGAACAGACATCACTAGACCATCAGAGTGTTGAACAGACATCACTAGACCATCAGAGTGTTGAACAGACATCACTAGACCATCAGACTGTTGAACAGACATCACTAGACCATCAGACTGTTGAACAGACATCACTAGAGCATCAGAGTGTTGAACAGACATCACTAGACCATCAGAGTGTTGAACAGACATCACTAGAGCATCAGAGTGTTGAACAGACATCACTAGACCATCAGAGTGTTGAACAGACATCACTAGACCATCAGAGTGTTGAACAGACATCACTAGACCATCAGACTGTTGAACAGACATCACTAGACCATCAGAGTGTTGAACAGACATCACTAGACCATCAGAGTGTTGAACAGACATCACTAGACCATCAGAGTGTTGAACAGACATCACTAGACCATCAGACTGTTGAACAGACATCACTAGAGCATCAGACTGTTGAACAGACATCACTAGACCATCAGACTGTTGAACAGACATCACTAGACCATCAGACTGTTGAACAGACATCACTAGACCTTCAGACTGTTGAACAGACATCACTAGACCTTCAGACTGTTGAACAGACATCACTAGACCATCAGAGTGTTGAACAGACATCACTAGACCACCAGAGTGTTGAACAGACATCACTAGACCATCAGAGTGTTGAACAGACATCACTAGACGATCAGAGTGTTGAACAGACATCACTAGACGATCAGAGTGTTGAACAGACATCACTAGAGCATCAGAGTGTTGAACAGACATCACTAGAGCATCAGAGTGTTGAACAGACATCACTAGACCATCAGAGTGTTGAACAGACATCACTAGACGATCAGAGTGTTGAACAGACATCACTAGACGATCAGAGTGTTGAACAGACATCACTAGACCTTCAGACTGTTGAACAGACATCACTAGACCATCAGAGTGTTGAACAGACATCACTAGACCATCAGACTGTTGAACAGACATCACTAGACCATCAGAGTGTTGAACAGACATCACTAGACCATCAGAGTGTTGAACAGACATCACTAGACCATCAGAGTGTTGAACAGACATCACTAGACCATCAGAGTGTTGAACAGACATCACTAGACGATCAGAGTGTTGAACAGACATCACTAGACCATCAGAGTGTTGAACAGACATCACTAGAGCATCAGAGTGTTGAACAGACATCACTAGACCATCAGAGTGTTGAACAGACATCACTAGACCATCAGACTGTTGAACAGACATCACTAGACCATCAGAGTGTTGAACAGACATCACTAGAGCATCAGACTGTTGAACAGACATCACTAGAGCATCAGAGTGTTGAACAGAAATCACTAGAGCATCAGAGTGTTGAACAGACATCACTAGACCTTCAGACTGTTGAACAGACATCACTAGACCATCAGAGTGTTGAACAGACATCACTAGACCATCAGACTGTTGAACAGACATCACTAGACCTTCAGAGTGTTGAACAGACATCACTAGACCATCAGACTGTTGAACAGACATCACTAGACCATCAGAGTGTTGAACAGACATCACTAGACCATCAGACTGTTGAACAGACATCACTAGACCATCAGAGTGTTGAACAGACATCACTAGACCATCAGACTGTTGAACAGACATCACTAGACCATCAGAGTGTTGAACAGACATCACTAGACCATCAGAGTGTTGAACAGACATCACTAGACGATCAGAGTGTTGAACAGACATCACTAGACCATCAGAGTGTTGAACAGACATCACTAGAGCATCAGAGTGTTGAACAGACATCACTAGACCATCAGAGTGTTGAACAGACATCACTAGACCTTCAGACTGTTGAACAGACATCACTAGACCATCAGAGTGTTGAACAGACATCACTAGACCATCAGACTGTTGAACAGACATCACTAGACCTTCAGAGTGTTGAACAGACATCACTAGACCATCAGACTGTTGAACAGACATCACTAGACCATCAGAGTGTTGAACAGACATCACTAGACCATCAGACTGTTGAACAGACATCACTAGACCATCAGAGTGTTGAACAGACATCACTAGACCATCAGAGTGTTGAACAGACATCACTAGACCATCAGAGTGTTGAACAGACATCACTAGACCATCAGAGTGTTGAACAGACATCACTAGACCATCAGACTGTTGAACAGACATCACTAGACCTTCAGACGGTTGAACAGACATCACTAGACGATCAGAGTGTTGAACAGACATCACTAGACCATCAGAGTGTTGAACAGACATCACTAGACCATCAGAGTGTTGAACAGACATCACTAGACCTTCAGACTGTTGAACAGACATCACTAGACCTTCAGACTGTTGAACAGACATCACTAGCCGTTTTCCTAAATCAATCACTACTCACTCACACAACACACACACCTCACACACACAAACACTCACACTTACACTCACACCCATGTGCACACACACACACACACACACACACACACACACACACACACACACACACACACACACACACACACACACACACACACACACACACACACACACACACACACACACACACACACACACACACAGCCAACGCTGCTGTCCCATGTCATACAGACATTGAGCAGTATTTAAATACACAGTGTGAAATGGGTTCATTGAACCACTGGGTGTCCAGTGGTTCAATGAACCCATTTCACACTGTGTATTTAAATACTGTATCCGACATAGCTCATTGTAATATTTCTACCACTGTACAATGTGTTTTAGTTACACTGGAATATATTTATTTAAATACTTGATTCTTGACATACAGTTGAAGTCGGTGGTTTATATACACTTAGGTTGGAGTCATTAAAACTCGTTTTTCAACCACTCCACAAATTTCTTGTTGAGGACAGAGGGCGCTGTTTTTACTTTGGGGATAAATCGTGCCCAATTTAAACGGCCTCGTACTCAATTCTTACTCGTACAATATGCATATTATTATTACTATTGGATAGAAAACACTCTCTAGTTTCTAAAACCGTTTGAATTATATCTGTGAGTAAAACAGAACTCCTTTTGCAGCAAACTTCCTGACAGGAAGTGGAAGATCTGAAATCGATGCACTGTTCTAGGGGCTGCCTATTAAAGTCCTTGATATTTATTAGTTTAGATGCACTTCATACGTCTTCCACTAGATGTCGACAAGCAGTGAGAGAAGAAATTGAGTGTGTAACTTGATCTGGGCTCGAATAATAGCTCTTGGCATGACGTGTCACCAGTTTCCTGTTTTCTGGAGAGCGCGAGAAGGGACCTGGATTTGCCTTCTGATAAGCTGTCGTTATGGACGACTAATATCTCCGGCTTTGATTTTATTTGATACATGTGACAATAGCATCGTAAAGTATGTTTTTTCAATATAGTTTAATCAGATTATTGAAATTTTTTCGGGAGTTTTGCCGTGTTCCGTTCTCTGAGTTTGTTGACGATGGAGAGATTCGCGCCACTTGGCAAGTGTGCTTGCTAAATCGAGAGGGAAAAAGGCTGTTCTAAAACCAAACAACGATTGTTCTGGACAAAGGACCCCTTGTACAACATTCTGATGGAAGATCAGCAAAAGTAGGACCCATTTTATGATGTTATTTCATATATCTGTCGTACATGTGAACTAGTCGTTTGCGCCCAGAGTTTGGGCACTCTCTCGCTATACCTAAGCTGGATGTCGTAATGAAGTTATTTTTAGAATTCTAACACGGCGATTGCATTAAGAACTAGTGTATCTATCATTTCCTATACAACATGTATTTTTTAGTTATGTTTATGAATAGTTATTTGGTCAGAATATGTGTGTCAGAAAAAGTGTCAGAAAAATATCCGGACGTTGTGGGAAAAAGAAGCTACGTTAGCACAATGTATAACCACTGATTTCAGCTCTAAATATGCACATTTTCGAACAAAACATAAGTGTATGTATAACCTGATGTTATAGGACTGTCATCTGATGAAGCTTATCAAGGTTAGTCAAAAATTATATATCTTTTGCTGGTTTATTCGCTATCGCTAACGTGCCTATTGCTATCGCTAACGTGCCTTGATGAATGAATGCGGTAGTGTGGTAGGCTATTGTAGTAAGCTAATATAATGCTATATTGTGTTTTCGCTGTAAAACACTTAAAAAATCGGAAATATTGGCTGGATTCACAAGATGTTTGTCTTTAATTTGCTGTACACCATCGATTTTTCAGAAATGTTTTATGATGAGTGTTTAGGTATTTGACGTTGATGTCTGTAATTACTTTGGCTGCTTCGGTCCTATTTGTGATGGTAGCTGTGATGGTAGCTGCAATGTAAAACTGATTTATACCTCAAATATGCACATTTTTCGAACAAAACATAGATTTATTGTATAACATGTTATAAGACTGTCATCTGATGAAGTTGTTTCTTGGTTAGTTTGGTTGGTTCTTGGTTAGTTAGGTTGGCTTTGTGCATGCTACCTGTGCTGTGAAAAATGTCTGTCCTTTTTTGTATTTGGTGGTGAGCTAACATAAATATATGTGGTGTTTTCGCTGTAAAACATTTTAAAAATCGGACATGTTGACTGGATTCACAAGATGTGTATCTTTCATTTGCTGTATTGGACTTGTTAATGTGTGAAAGTTAAATATTTCTAAAAAATATCTTTTGAATTTCGCGCTCTGCCTTTTGAGTGGAATGTGGGAGGAGTTCCGCTAGCGGAACGCCAGAGCCAGACAGGTTAACCTTTACTGCTCCAGCGTTCCGCCAGCGGAACTCCTCCCACATTCCACTGAAAAGGCAGAGCGCGACATTCAAAATATATTTTTTTGAAATATTTAACTTTCACACATTAACAAGTCCAATACATACGTATATTTATGCGTACGTATATTTATACGTATATTTATGTTAGCTCACCACCAAATACAAAAAAGGACAGACATTTTTCACAGCACAGGTAGCATGCACAAAGCCAACCTAACTAACCAAGAACCAACCAAACTAACCAAGAAACAACTTCATCAGATGACAGTCTTATAACATGTTACACAATAAATCTATGTTTTGTTCGAAAAATGTGCATATTTGAGGTATAAATCAGTTTTACATTGCAGCTACCATCACAGCTACCGTCAAAAATAGCACCGAAGCAGCCAGAGTAATTATAGAGACCAACGTGGAATACTTAAATACTCATCATAAAACATTTCTGAAAAATGCATCGTGTACAGCAAATGAAAGACAAGCATCTTGTGAATCCAGCCAATATTTCAGATTTTTTAAGTGTTTTACAGCGAAAACACAATATAGCATTATATTAGCTTACTACAATAGCCTACCACACTACCGCATTCATTCATCAAGGCACGTTAGCGATAGCAATAGGCACGTTAGCGTTAGCGAATAAACCAGCAAAAGATATTAATTTTCACTAACCTTCATAAACCTTCCTCAGATGACAGTCCTATAACATCAGGTTATACATACACTTATGTTTTGTTCGAAAATGTGCATATTTAGAGCTGAAATCAGTGGTTATCCATTATGCTAACGTAGCTTCTTTTTCCCAGAATGTGCGGATATTTCTATTAGACTCTCACCTATTCTGACCAAATAGCTATTCATAAACATTACAAAAAAATACATGTTGTATAGGAAATGATAGATACACTAGTTCTTAATGCAATCGCAGTGTTAGAATTCTAAAAATATCTTCATTACGACATAAGGCTTATGTTATAGCGAGAGAGTGGCCAAAACCTGGGCGCAAAACTACTAGTACACAGTTCGACAGATATATGAAATAGCATCACAAAATGGGTCCTACTTTTGGTGATCTTCCATCAGAATGTTGGACAAGGGTTCCTTTGTCCAGAACAGTCGTTGTTTGGATTTAGAACATCGTTTTTCCCTCTTGAATTAGCAAGCACACTGGCCAAGTGGCGCGAAGCTCTCCTTTCTGAACAAAGGCACACAACGCAACACGCCTAACGTCCCGAATAAATTTCAAAAATCTAATAAAACCTTATTGAAAAAACATACTTTACGATGATATTGTCACATGTATCAAATAAAATCAAAGCCGGAGATAGTAGTCGCCTATAACGACAGCTATTCAGAAGACAAATCCAGGACCAACTTCGCGCCTTCCTGAAAACATGAAATGGGTGACACGTCATTCCAAGAGGACGTATTCCATCTCAGACCAAGATAAACACTCCATTTCTTCTCTCACTGCATCTTGACATCCAGGGGAAGGTGTATGACGTGCATGTATACTAATAGGTATCATGCCCATTTATAGGCAGGACCCAGAAGAGAGCATCGATTTCAGATTTTCCACTTCCTGGTCAGGAAGTTTGTGCCAAATGAGTTCTGTTTCACTCACAGATATAATTCAAACGGTTTTAGAAACTAGAGAGTGTTTTCTATCCAATAGTAATAATAATATGCATATTGTACGAGCAAGAATTGAGTACGAGGCCGTTTAAATTGGGCACGTTTTTCCCCCAAAGTGACAACAGCGCCCTCTGTCCTCATCAGGTTAACAAATTAGAGTTTTGGCAAGTCGGTTAGGAGATCTACTTTGTGCATGACACAAGTCATTTTTCCAACAATTGTTTACAGACAGATTATTTCACTTATAATTCACTGTGTCACAATTCCAGTGGGTCAGAAGTTTACATACACTAAGTTGACTGTGCCTTTAAACAGCTTGGAAAATTCCAGAAAATGATGTCATGGCTTTAGAAGCTTCTGATAGGCTAACATCATTTGAGTCAATTGGAGGTGTACCTTTGGATGTATTTCAAGGCCTACCTTCAAACTTAGTCCCCCCTTTGCTTGACATCATGGGAAAATTAAAAGAAATCAGCCATGACCTCAGAAAAAAATTGTAGACCTCCACAAGTCTGGTTCACCCTTGGGAGCAATTTCCAAACGCCTTAAGGTACCACGTTCATCTGTACAAACAATAGTATGCAAGTGTAAACACCATGGGACCACGCAGCCATCATACCGCCCAGGAAGGAGACACGTTCTGTCTCCTAGAGATGAACGTACTTTGGTGCTAAAATTGCAAATCAATCCCAGAACAACAGCACCTTGTGAAGATGCTGGAGGAAACAGGTACAAAAGTATCTATATCCACAGTAAAACGAGTCCTATATCGACATAACCTGAAATGCCGCTCAGCAAGGAAGAAGTCACTGCTCCAAAACCGCCATAAAAAAGCCAGACTATGGTTTGTAACTGCACATGGGGACAAAGACCGTACTTTTTGGAGAAATGTCCTCTGGTCTGATGAAACAAAAATAGAACTGTTTGGCCATAATGACCATCCTTATGTTTGGAGGAAAAAGGGGGAGGTTTGCAAGCCGAAGAACACCATCCCAACCGTGAAGCACGGGGGTGGCAGCATCATGTTGTGGGGGTGCTTTGCTGCAGGAGGGACTGGTGCACTTCACAAAATAGATGGCATCATGAAGTGGGAAAATGATGTGGATATATTGAAGCAACATCTCAAGACATCAGTCAGGAAGTTAAAGCTTGTTTGCAAATGGGTCTTCCAAATGGACAATGACCCCAAACATACTTCAAAAGTTGTGGCAAAATGGCTTAAGGACAACGAAGTCAAGGTATTGGAATGGCCATCACAAAGCCCTGACCTCAACCCTATATAACATTTGTGAGCAGAACTGAAAAAGCATGTGCAAGCAAGGCCTACAAACCTGACTCAGTTACACCAGCTCTGTCAGGAGGAATGGGCTAAAATTCACCCAACTTATTGTGGGAAGGTTGTGGAAGGCCATCCAAAACGTTTGACCCAAGTTAAATAATTTAAAGGCAATGCTACCAAATACTAATTGAGTGTATGTAAACTTCTGACCCTGTCACGACTTCTGCCGAAGTTGATGCCTCTCCTTGTTCGGGTGGTGCTCGGCGGTCGATGTCACCGGTCTTCTAGCCATCATTGATCCATTTTTCATTTCCATTGGTTTTGTCTCGTCTTCCTACACACCTGGTTTCAATCCCATTCATTACCTATAGTGTATTTAACCCTCTGTTTCCCATCATGTCTTTGTCAGAGATTGTTTTATGTTCAGTGTCGTGTTGTTTGTATTTGGTGCGCGACGGGTCCTCGTACCCAATTTGTTTCATTTGTATTTATGGTTTTGGAGTTATGTTTTGTTTTATTAAATTACTCCATTTTACCAAGTTTA
>NC_052338.1:33670652-33679875 GCF_016432855.1 Salvelinus namaycush
CCACTCACAGACACACACACATTCTGAACTCACCCACACAATCTCTTTTTACCATACAGACTGTCGGTACACACTGTTATGCTGGTGTGTTATACTGCTGTAGTGGTGTATGTGTAAGACTGTGTAATTGTATCGGTACTTCTGTGTGTGTGTGTGTGTGTGTGTGTGTGTGTGTGTGTGTGTGTGTTCGAGACCGTGTAGGTTATGCATATGTGTGTTTAGTAGGTGTGGGCAGCTACTGTATAATACCTCACCCTAACCCCACCTAGCCATATGGCCAGACATCCGTGAAGAAAATGCTATAACCTCTATCAAATTCCCTCTCTCGGTCTCTCTCTCTCCTTCACACACACACACCTTTTAATCAAACACAGCACTTTACTATCTGATAACACTTATCATGTAAATACACAAGCCACATCAACTTCTCTCTTACCACCCTCTCCAATTTCCCTATAGTGAAACCTGAAACAAATTAAACTTTTCCTGTTTATTACAATATTATGAACACAGTTCTGGACTGTTGTGTCCATCATATGTTTAGACACTCTTTGTCTGAATCAATGCTCGTGCTCCTGTCCGATATCGATGATCGATTATTAATAAGCCTACAGCGAGATAGGCGCGTGAGCATAGGCTACCTAACTACAAGCTACCATTATCTAAATATGATGTAAGTGTCTTATAACACTGTAATAACCTACATGTTTCTCCGATGCTATTTGTTTTATGCCCCAGTTCGTGTTTTGCATCCTGCCCGGAAAAGAAGGCGTGTTCGCGTTTACCCAAGTCAACCTTTTTGGCTTTCCATCAGTCGTGTCTGTCAACCGCGCTAAACTCAACTGCACTAAGTTCCAACAGACTCTGCTTGGACTTTTCAGACACCAAAACTTTTCCCGGAGAAAATATCCACCAATTCTGGACATCATTGATGATCATTGATGTAGGTATGCCATTTAATTTTTTTACTCGTTTCATTTATTAGCAAGTTGTGACAGGTGCAAGTCTCTCGCGCTGTGCGTGCGTCTGTGTAGGCTATTTCTGCATGTTTGCTTTAGAAGGTGTTTACCGAGGTCACTGGTGACTAACAGGCTTTTTCAGTTAAAAGTTAAAGCAGTTCAAAATATGTTATTAAATCTTGTCTCATCAGTCAGACCGTTGGGGGTGTTTTGTTAGGGTGGAAATCTGGCGCGCCGCGGATGTTGTGCTCTGTATCTTGGAGTGTATTCCTTCTCCAAACAGTTGCAAAACGTTTTGCAACAAAAACTAGCGGTCGAGCAAACAGGGCGGGACCTACCTCAATCTGTCTAATAGAAATGCTAGTTTTTGTTGCAAAACAACTTTTTGGGTTAATGATGACACACCCCTATTTGCTAAACAAACCTCACAAACCAAACGGAAGCTCTGAGCGCATGCACTAACCGCACAGGTGAGACCACCGTTTACACACACACACACACACACATATTAAAGATCTAATACTGGGCTCATTTTAGGAGGAAGTACCAACTGATAAAGTGATCCCTGTGGTAAGCAGGGACTAGTACTTTGTATTTGACCATGTAAGGCTGTAGCATTCACTGTCTGTCTGTGTCTCTCTCTCTGAGGTGATGGAGGGAGAAGGGGAGTTGTTGGATTTGAGTCACCTCTCAGAGGCAGAGCAGACATCCATCTTGGAAGTGTTACTAAGGGACTCGAATCTGCGTTGCCTTGATGAGGGGCGTGTAAGGTCAGAGGTGATTATTATTTAACCCTTTAGGTCCCTGATGAACATCATGTTGACTGATTTAAACATTTTTTTAACAAGGCAAGTCAGTTAAGAACAAATTCTTATTTTCAATGACAGCCTAAGAACAGTGGGTTAACTGCCTTGTTCAGGGGCAGAATGACAGATTTTTACCTTGCCAGCTCAGGGATTCGATCTAGCAACCTTTCGGTTATTGGCCCAACACTCTAAGCGCTAGGCTACCTGCCGCCCCAATTAATTGATTAATTTATTGATTAATGTTTATTTTATTTTATATAGAGGTATGTTAATGTTATCCACAGAGGGCTGGTGTTGGTGCAGGTGTTTGTTCCGGCCCAGCACTAACACACCTGATTCAAATAACAAAAACATTTTTTTACTTAAAAATGTTTGCCATATCAGATGCTCTTATTTACATTTTAAATTTGCTTATATTTTACCCCCTTTTTCTCCACAATTACGATCTTGTCTCATCGCTGCAACTCCCCAACGGGCTTGGGAGGGGCAAAGGTCGAATCATGCGTCGACACCACCAAACCGACACCGCCAAACCGACACCACTCCTTACCACCTGCCCGCTTAATCCGGAAGCCAGCTGCACCAATGTGTGGAGGAAACAAAGTTCACCTGACAACCATGGTCATCCTGCAGTTGCCCGGCCCGCCACTAGGAGTCGCTAGAGCGCGATGAGCCAAGTAAAGCCCCCCCTCGGCCAAACCCTTCCCTAGCCCGGACGATGCTGGGCCAATTCTGCGCCTCCCTATGGGACCCCCGATCACGGCCGAATGTGATACAGCCCGGGATTGAACCCGGGTCTGTAGTGACGCCTTAGACTGCTGAGCCACTTGGGAGGCCCCTAGATGCTCTTTTCTAAATCGACTTTCAGCAGTTTCATAGGGAAAACAACCACATATCACAGTCATTGCAATAACTGGTACAATAGTGAAACATGATGTTAAACCCTCAGGACCCTGCAGCAGAAAGAGGCGGATTCAGTGCGTCTGAGGTTGCTGTCAGGGGCGTGGTTTCATGAGGAGAGGAGCAAGCGCTACCGAGACACAAAGGATGGCGTTGACATCGTACAGGCATCCATACGAGGCAGGAAGCCAAGAACAGGTCAGACAACACACACACACACACACACACCAAGAATAACCAAGTGTAGGAGGACATCTGGTATTGGTTGGTTGATTGATTGATTGATTGATTGGCAGATTTGTCTGTGAGTGGGATGTTTAAAGGGCAGACAGAAGATGCTCCTCCCACTAACAACAAGGACCCCAGCTCTCAGATAGAGGACAAGAAAGAGGAGGATGACAAGAGGAGGTGAAGGCATTTCTAATACAGAGGGTTCGGATGGTATAGTTCAATCAAGTTTATTTTATATAGCCCTTCGTACATCAGCTAATATCTCGAAGTGCTGTACAGAAACCCAGCCTAAAACCCCAAACAGCAAGCAATGCAGGTGTAGAAGCACGGTGGCTAGGAAAAACTCCCTAGAAAGGCCAAAACCTAGGAAGAAACCTAGAGAGGAACGAGGCTATGAGGGGTGGCCAGTCCTCTTCTGGCTGTGCCGGGTGGAGATTATAACAGAACTATGCCAAGATGTTCAAAATGTTCATAAGTGACAAGCATGGTCAAATAATAATCATGAATAATTTTCAGTTGGCTTTTCATAGCCGATCATTAAGAGTTGAAAACAGCAGGTCTGGGACAGGTGGCGGTTCCATAACCGCAGGCAGAACAGTTGAAACTGGAATAGCAGCAAGGCCAGGTGGACTGGGGACAGCAAGGAGTCAACATGCCCGGTAGTCCTGACGTATGGTCCTAGGGCTCAGGTCCTCCGAGAGAGAGAAAGAAAGAGAAAATTAGAGAGAGCCAAGATTTTCAAAATGTTCACAAATGACAAGCATGGTCAAATAATAATCAGGAATAAATGTCAGTTGGCTTTTCATAGCCGATCATTAAGAGTTGAAAACAGCAGGTCTGGGACAGGTAGGGGTTCCGTAACCGCAGGCAACCGCAGGCAGAACAGTTGAAACTGGAATAGCAGCTGGAATAGTTGTGGGTAGGGAATGTTTCTCTTGGAGAAGGACTGGTATGTAAGGGTTTTAATGTATGTCGTTTTTTAAACATGTTCATCTCAGTTACAGGAGTCCACCTACAGCCAGACCCAGACCCAAACCCAGGAGCCCAAACCCACAGGTTAGTCGTGTGTGTGTTTATTAGCTGGATAATTCAGTGTGTAGATGGAGGATTGTCAGTCTAGTTGTGGAAAGGTTATCTCCCTCCCTCCCTCCCTCCCTCATAGTATTGTTCTAGAAACATGCTGACAATGTGTATGTTTCCTCACCCTCTGTGTGTGTGTGTGTAGGATACAGACGCTGTGTCCAGTGTTGTGACTGAAGCTGATCTGACGCCTCTAAGGCCTGGGATCTCCATCAGCACTCTAAGTCTACAGTCTAACTACACAGTGAGACACACACTTACACATACACACTTACACACACACACACACATACACACACTCACGCACACTCTTGTTCACTCAAGGTGATCCTATCTCTGTTCCTTCAGCTAAGTGGGATTATTTTGATTAACTGTGTGTATATTCTGTGTTTGTGTGTGTGTGTGTGTGTGTGTGTATTCTCTCTGTGCGTTTGTGTGTGTTTATGTGTGTGTATTCTCTCTGTGCGTTTGTGTGTGTGTGTTCTCTCTGTGTGTGTGTAGCTAAGTGGCAGTATGATGAGTCTGTTCAGTTCTGGGGAGTTTGGGGCGGTGGAGGTGAAAGGGCGTGTCCTGTTCTCATTGGACTATGACACTCAGAGGGAGAAGCTACAGGTCAGAGTGTGTCGTTGTGAAGGCCTGGCTGCTGCACGTAAGAACCACTCCGACCCGTAAGTAGGGTTGGTATTTCGAGGATGCTAACTGGGATAAGTTTTGGGAACTATCTGTTTTAGAAGAACTTGTTTTGTGTTAAGAAGTGTGTGTGTGTGTGTGTTTTAGGTACGCAAAGGCCTATCTCCTGCCTGATAAGTCGTCTCACACTAAGAAGAAAACAACAGTAAAGAAAAAGACCCTCAACCCAGTCTTTGACCAGACACTAAAAGTGAGAGCACCCACACATCTCTCGCTTTGTTTCTCCATTTATTTCCCTCTGATTCTCTCATGTCTCTCCTCTCAATGCCTGTCTATCTGCCTGTCTCTCTGCCTGTCTATCTGCCTGTCTCTCTGCCTGTCTATCTGCCTGTCTCTCTGCCTGTCTCTCTGCCTGTCTATCTGCCTGTCTATCTGCCTGTCTATCTGGTCTGTCTCATTCCTGTCTCTCATTATAATGTGCAATTATAACATGGTCCAAGCACACTAAGACAGTCGTGAAGAGGGCACGACACAACCTATTCCCCCTCAGGAGACTGAAAAGATTTAGCATGGGTCCTCAGATCCTCAAAAGGTTCTACAGCTGCACCATCGAGAGCATCTTGACTGGTTGCATCACTGCCTGGTATGGCAACTGCTCAGTCTCTGACCGCAAGGCACTACAGAGGGTAGTGTGAACGGCCCAGTACATCACTGGGGCCAATCTTCCTGCCATCCAGGACCTCTATACCAGGCGGTGTCAGAGGAAGGCCCTAAAAATTGTCAAAGAACTCCAGCCACCCTAGTCATAGACTGTTCTCTCTGCTACCGCACGGCAAGCGGTACCGGAGCGCGAAGTCTAGGTCCAAGAGGCTTCTCAACAGCTTCTACCCCCAAGCCATAAGACTGCTGAACATCTAGTCAAATGGCTACCCAGACTATTTGCATTGACCCCCCCCACCCGGGGTACCCTCCTGTGTGTAGTCTCGCTATTGTTATTTTACTGCTGATCTTTAATTACTTGTTACTTTTATTTCTTATTCTTACTCATACACTGCTCAAAAAAATAAAGGGAACACTAAAATAACACATCCTAGATCTGAATGAATGAAATATTCTTATTAAATACTTTTTTCTTTACATAGTTGAATGTGCTGACAACAAAATCACACAAAAATTATCAATGGAAATCAAATTTATCAACCCATGGAGGTCTGGATTTGGAGTCACATTCAAAATTAAAGTGGAAAACCTACAGGCTGATCCAACTTTGATGTAATTAAAACAAGTCAAAATGAGGCTCAGTAGTGTGTGTGGCCTCCACGTGCCTGTATGACCTCCCTACAACGCCTGGGCATGCTCCTGATGAGGTGGCGGATGGTCTCCTGAGGGATCTCCTCCCAGACCTGGACTAAAGCATCCGCCAACTCCTGGACAGTCTGTGGTGCAACGTGGCGTTGGTGGATGGAGCGAGACATGATGTCCTAGATGTGCTCAATTGGATTCAGATCTGGGGAACGGGCGGGCCAGTCCATAGCATCAATGCCTTCCTCTTGCAGGAACTGCTGACACACTCCAGCCACATGAGGTCTAGCATTGTCTTGCATTAGGAGGAACCCAGGGCCAACCTCACCAGCATATGGTCTCACAAGGGGTCTGAGGATCTCATCTCGGTACCTAATGGCAGTCAGGCTACCTCTGGCGAGCACATGGAGGGCTGTGCGGCCCCCCAAAGAAATGCCACCCCACACCATGACTGACCCACCGCCAAACCGGTCATGCTGGAGGATGTTGCAGGCAGCAGAACGTTCTCCACGGCGTCTCCAGACTCTGTCACGTCTGTCACATGTGCTCAGTGTGAACCTGCTTTCATCTGTGAAGAGCACAGGGCACCAGTGGCGAATTTGCCAATCTTGGTGTTCTCTGGCAAATGCCAAACGTCCTGCACGGTGTTGGGCTGTAAGCACAACCCCCACCTGTGGACGTCGGGCCCTCATACCACCCTCATGGAGTCTGTTTCTGACCTTTTGAGCAGACACATGCACATTTGTGGCCTGCTGGAGGTCCTTTTGCAGGGCTCTGGCAGTGCTCCTCCTGCTCCTCCTTGCACAAAGGCGGAGGTAGCGGTCCTGCTGCTGGGTTGTTGCCCTCCTACGGCCTCCTCCACGTCTCCTGATGTACTGGCCTGTCTCCTGGTAGCGCCTCCATGCTCTGGACACTACGCTGACAGACACAGCAAACCTTCTTGCCACAGCTCGCATTGATGTGCCATCCTGGATGAGCTGCACTACCTGAGCCACTTGTGTGGGTTGTAGACTCCGTCTCATGCTACCACTAGAGTGAAAGCACCGCCAGCATTCAAAAGTGACCAAAACATCAGCCAGGAAGCATAGGAACTGAGAAGTGGTCTGTGGTCACCACCTGCAGAGCCACTCCTTTATTGGGGGTGTCTTGCTAATTGCCTATAATTTCCACCTGTTGTCTATTCCATTTGCACAACAGCATGTGACATTTATTGTCAATCAGTGTTGCTTCCTAAGTGGACAGTTTGATTTCACAGAAGTGTGATTGACTTGGAGTTACATTGTGTTGTTTAAGTGTTCCCTTTATATTTTTGAGCAGTGTATAACAGATTCTTAACTGTATTGTTGGTTAATAAGTAAGCATTTCACTGTATTCGGCGCATGTGACTAATACAATTTGATTTGAATGCTGTGTGTGTTAACGTTGTTTGTGTTTCCCAGTATAAGATCAGTCTGTCAGAGGTGCGTGGCAGGACTCTGAACCTGTCTGTGTGGCACGCTGCCCCCCTGGGTAGAAACCTGTTCCTAGGAGAGGTAGAGCTGGAGCTGGCTCACTGGGACTGGACACACACAGACCCTGACTGGTACCAACTACAGCCACGGGTAGGACCAATACACACACGTGTGAGCAAACACATACATACAATCATACACAGACACACAAACATCTACACCCACACACATACCAAACACACATACATACACACACACACACACACACACACACACACACATACACATTCACACACCACAGCATGCAGTAAGTCCTACATTGTCCTACATTGTGTGTAGTCTTAACAGGAGGAGAGAAGGTGCTGGGAATTTCAACTAGCTCTTATATAACCCTTCTAACCTGAGCGCTCCTCTCTTCAATCTCCCTCTCGCTCTTCTCTCTCTCTCTCTCTCTCTCTCTCTCCCTCTCGCTCTTCTTTCTCTCTCTCTCTCAATTCAATTCTCTCTCAATTTAATTCTATCTCTCTCTCTCTCTCAGTTACAGTGTAGTCCAGAGTCTATCAGTAGTCGAGGAAACATCATGCTCTCTATCAAGTTCACCCCAGCAGGATCTGAGGGTGAGCTGATCTCACTACGCACGTCACACACAGACGTCAAGCCACACACAGACGTCATTTGCTTTCTCTCTCTCATCTCCGTCTGAACTTACTCTGCGTGTGTCTGTGTGTGTGTGTGTATGCGCGCGCGTGTGTGTCTGTGTGTGTGTGTATAGGTGGAGGTTTACCTCCATCTGGGGAGCTACACATTTGGCTGCGGCAGGCGCAGGGTCTTCTCTCCACCAAAGGTGGCGCCATCGACTCCTTTGTCAAGAGGTGGGTTAGAGCAGGTGTTCCCTAACTTTTTCACACAGGCCCCACTTCCAGCATTGGGAAACATCCCGTCTAACATCCCGTGCCATGTCTATTTCTATGGGTATAAGCACTGTTCACACCCCTCTTGTTGGTGGAGAGAACAGTTTGCTGATTTAAAGATTATTTCCCACAATTCTGCACATTTTGTCATGGGGTGCAGAGAAAGTGTTTCAGTTTTAAAGCTAATTTTCCTGTAATTCTATACATTTGACCATTTATAATGTTTATTCAGGTGATATTTGAGTGGCTGAGAAACGCTAGCTGACATGTTAGTTGATCTGGACATTTCTGACACGTTATAAATAGTTCTCTAAGTTATGTAATAACTGACAAGACAAGAGGAACTGACTATGTTTAGTAATGTCACCTTGTGTATTCTACTATTACAACTCAGTTTAGTAATGTCACCTTGTGTATCTACTATTACAACCCAGTTTAGTAATGTCACCTTGTGTATCTACTATTACAACTCAGTTTAGTAATGTCACCTTGTGTATTCTACTATTACAACTCAGTTTAGTAATGTCACCTTGTGTATTCTACTATTACAACCAGTTTAGTAATGTCACCTTGTGTATTCTACTATTACAACCCATTTTAGTAATGTCACCTTGTGTATTCTACTATTACAACTCAGTTTAGTAATGTCACCTTGTGTATTCTACTATTACAACTCATTTTATTAATGTCACCTTGTGTATTCTACTATTAAAACTCAGTTTAGTAATGTCACCTGTGTATTCTACTATTACAACCAGTTTAGTAATGTCACCTTGTGTATTCTACTATTACAACTCAGTTTAGTAATGTCACCTTGTTATTCTACTATTACAACCCAGTTTAGTATGTCACCTTGTGTATTCTACTATTACAACTCAGTTTAGTAGATGTCACCTTGTGTACATTCTACTATTACAACTCAGTTTAGTATATGTCACCTTGTGTATTCTACT